>NC_050173.1:19045291-19090291 GCF_008315115.2 Sander lucioperca | reverse complement strand
CAGTCAGGCTGTATTATTAGAGAGGAATACTTCAGGAGCAGGCAAGAGTACCTAGTTGGTCAGGGGTTAGAGCAGGTTTAAAAAGATCCCATTCCCTGCTGCTGCTTTGTGTCTGGAAGAATGCATTTCTAAGTTCACATTTTATTGTTGACAAAAAATAGGTCACCTAAACAGCTCCACAACCGATCTCCTGTATCAAATCCTCACAGTTCTTCAGTACAGTCTTCCAGTCTTTTATCTCAAGTAAAAAAAAAAACTGCTTGTGATTTGTTCCTTAAAGGGATTGCACAGGTAGCCTAGGTAGATAGCCTACACATACAATGATAGCAGCTCTGATAAAAGGGAATACCACTGAATTGCAGAATAATTTGCCTTAGAGGAGCACCTGTACATCTGTGTTCATAAACGCCTGTCCCCTAAAGCCAAAAAAGTCAACAAGCGGTTTTATACCGTCCCCTGACGCATAATATAACACGGGTGTATAGCTTCGGGGAGATTAACTTTACAAAGATGGTAGATGTGACAGTATCTAAGATCACATTCTAGAGCTGACATTGTTTTTAAAAAGATGTGGAACCGAAAATGTATCCATTAACTACAGCATGTTGCTTTACGGTTTTCCATCTTTAAAAACAGCTATTCGTGACTGTGGAGGCGACACCTGCTGCCACAAAGCTGGTTTAAATGTTGGTAGTCTCGCTTTGCCAGACCCTCCTCCACCACGGCGCTGCGGAGGAAAGTCTGGCGAGTCCACACACTAGCCTATTCCGGGATGGGAGTAAAACGTGCTCTGGTTTATTGGCATTTCTTTAAACCAATCACAATCGTCTTGGGCGCTAAGCGTTGGACAGAGCAACGGCACCTCTGCAAAAATAGGCTCGGGAAGGAACTTGTTTTGGTGGAACATGTGTACGTTCAAAAGGTTGTTTTAGTCGTGCAATAGAAAACTCAGATTGGACAGATGGTCTAGCTAGCTGTCTCAATTTACCCTGCAGAACATATTAGTTTGGTGGTGCTTTTGTTTTGTTTAATTGCGCAAATATTTAAACTGATAGACAAAACCGGTTTGTTTAATTGGTAGTTGTCTTTGTGTTACCCCTGTGTTTCAAAAATGGTCTGATCCTATATTATATTTGTTTCCCTTTGTTTTCAGTTTGATGGGTCAGTTATGTCTCTGTTAGGTCAGTTAAGTCCGTTTCATTCAGTTTATGCGCAGTTAGCATAGCCTGGGTTATGTTCTGTTCAGTTGACCTCTTTGATGGGCCAAGAACTGTGTGGCATATTTTGTAAATTGTTTGCTTAATTGTTGTGTATATAAAACCTAACACTCCACATGCCTGCCAGCTCAGTCCCTCACAGTGATCACTGCCCTAAAGCATTAGAAAAAATACTTTATATGAATTCTTTAATTGGGAGGTTGTTCTAACATGTTAGGAAACATCATACACCTACAATGGGTTCATGGATGAATGGGCTCTCTGTTTTCAATGGACAACCTTTATGATTAATTGTCCACATCAACCTTTAGGACTTGGGAGCTCCTGGGTTCTAAACACATAACCTTGTTAAGCAGGCCCGCGACTGGGGCCGGCTGACCGAAACCCATCTCTGAAACCTTGTTACACTTGCTTTGATGCACAGCCCAGCTTACACAGGCTACATTCGGTAGCTAAATGATGTCACATGACAATCCTGATGATTAGAAACCTCTCTTTTTTAAATATGAGTGTGGATCTGTGTTCCTGATCTCTGCCGCTCAGATGGAAACATAATGCAATTTGCCACCTGTTACAAGTGCTGCGGCTTTATGAAAGCACCCCTGCGCTTCCTCCTGTCATTTGTCTGACAGGACAGAGGTCATCTTCTGATGCCCGAGTCACGGTGGACAGGATGCTCTTTGATTTGTATTGGATGGATGATAATCTAATGACAATGGATGTCAGCAGAAAACTACACTTCCCGTAGAGACTTTGGGTTTGAATTGGGTCCTCAATAATGCCTCTTTTGATTTCAATTTAGTCACTGCAACATACAGTGTCACGAGGGGGTCAACATGTGATCACGTCTGATCAGAAATGGACTCGCTCCACATCACCTTTATAACAGACACAAAAGACACTAAGGACAATACACAGGTAATATGCTTTTTTTATGTAAATATGACTCCAGAGAAGTGTCCTGTGTTGCTAGACATGCTTTACATAACTCTTGTTTGTCAAACAACGCTTCACAAGACTACCAATAACAACCTTTAATGGTCATAATGGCAGCGGTGGGATTCGAACCCACGCCTCCAGAGAGACTGGAGCCTAAATCCAGCGCCTTAGACCGCTCGGCCACGCTACCGTTGACGGGTGCCACTTGATTACATCTCTGATAGGTCTACTCACCTGCAGCACTTCCTCGTCAGTTGCAGTGGTGTCCAGCTCCAGACATCTCAACCTATGTTCGTACAGTCTTTTGAATTCGCTTAGAAGCAGTTTAATGCTGTTCGTCTCACTCCCAGGGTCCTGGATGGCAACTTTCAGCTCCTCTCCTGAGGGAGAGGACAGGTTCAAAGTATCACTTCCCTGTCCCGACAGCTTAGAGTTTTCGCCTGACTCTGGTGATGTTGTCTTTTGGCTCATGGTTGTGCAGGTTTTCAGCATGGCACGAATAAAGTACCCGCACTGTTTATGAAACAAACCGCAGACTTGAAAAAGCTAATAAACGTTAGCAACCACTCATAATCACGGATGGTCACTCTGGTTGAATCTTTGCACAGCCATATAGTTTACACTTTCAGACAACCGTGGAGCAACCTGAAAAAAGACAGTGCACGGCATTTTGAGTGCATGTAAGAAAGTATCTGTGTTACTTTATGTGAATTACCGTAGCTTCACCAACAACTTGGTCACTATGTGCCGTTACTACAACTGAGGACATTGTATGAATTATTTCCACACAGACGGAGGCTTCTTCCTCCTGCGGTTTGCCGCTGCGTTGCCGCTGTGTAATCTGATTGGTTCATTAGTACCATTGTGCATCATACGCGTGGCGTTGCTGCACACCATTGGAGAGTTTTCTTTAGGAGGCGGGGTATATTTGCACAACCCGGAAATACAGATTGTTTTCGTCTAGTCAGAGAGGACTGTGTTCCATTCGCCTTTGCCCTGAAAAGAAATGGGTAAATATACCTCCGTTGTGCTGTTTAGCAAACATTAAAGTCTGTATCTTTTTATTGCATACCCTGATATTTCCACGGAAAGCTGAAATGCGTCATGTCTGCTTCTGAACGGTGCAAAGACTCGCGGTCTAACGTTTAATATGTTACCTCCTTGTTGCTGTCTACTGTCAGTGTTGTGTCTCTAAAGCGATATTTGTTCCCTTTTTCCTGCATGTTTGCATTCAAAATCAAATCGATTAGTGCATTCGGTTCAAACGACCAACTATTAGTATTCATCGTCTCCAAGTATATTTACCAACTGCAACTTTGGATTTTGTGTGTGTGTGTGTGTGTGTGTGTGTGTGTGTGTGTGTGTGTGTGTGTGTGTGTGTGTGTGTGTGTGTGTGTTCCTTCAAGTGTAGGTTATATAGCTTCGCACATAATTCCATTATTCCCCTAAATAATCAGTGCCAGAGATCAAAACCTTCCACATTGAGATTCAAGGCAAAGTTGATCTTATTGATTTTCAAGAGACTGACTTCATTTCTCTCATCCCAATCATCACTCCTCTACTCTTATCTGTCTATTGGATATATCTCTCTTTTTCCACTGGCTTTGACTGCACTGCTCTTACACACCCTGCCAAAACCTAATCCCCACTCTGATTATCACATAATGCTTTTGCCTTATTATCAAAATGGAGCAGATTTGGGTTGTGTTGTTGTTAAAGACTGATGGGCATGGGCTTAAAAAATTAAGAGACAATGTCATGAGGAGAATGTGGAGCGCTTGATTGCATGATATTGAAGTAGAGGCGCGTGCACTTAGTGTAATGAGTGTGTTTTTAGGGGGGCACTGAAGTTAAATTGGGCTGTGATCTTGCTGTGGTCATAATGTCATCTTATACAGTTTCCAGATGAAGGCAAGTGATAAAGGCAGTGGGGTTATCTGTGCACTTACTGTATTTGGACAGAATTCACACTCTTGGATTAGCTTTATAGTTTTAGCCGTAACAGAACAAAAAAAGATATTGCATGTCCATTATAATGTACAACTAATGGTTATATTGTTATCTAACCAACAGTGCCAAAGGTTTTTAAATTCAACTTTAATTTCAATAATTTAAATTTTAGAAGCTCAAAATCATCTAATCTATCTGTGCCATTGTATATGTTTTGTTTTTATTTCTCATTTCAGTGCTACTCTAGAATCCATACTTACCAGCTTTAGACTGATAGGACAGTTTTATGTCTGCCAGTTCCTGTTACAGATGTTACAGGCAATGTAAAATATTATCTGAACATCCAGGGTGCTAAATTAATTGTGTTAAAGTCTATACATCATATTCAGGTTTCTCCAAATATCACAGTATTTTTCATCATATTTGCAGTGCACTAGCTTTAATTGTACATTGCCAGCAGGCACATGCATTTTTCTGGAAATCAAGGCATTAAACTTCCAAATTGAGATGAAAGCATAGCATATTGACATGAATTTAGGGGTACAATTTGCAGTGGCAGCAATCCAATTGCCCAAATTGATTTGCAGATACATATCAAAGAGGGATTCCTAAAAGTAGCATCCGTACAATCGAGTTAGACTGTTCTGGCAAATCCTTAAATGTCACATCCTGCACTGCAGTGGCCTTCACATTCTCATTGATTGTACAGGAGACAAAAAGTAGCTTCACCTCAGTTTAGAATTTTCCACCACACACATTTAATTGTTCCAGATTAAACAACAGACCAAAGGTTTTCATGCATAAAGCAGAAGGTAAGAAATGTGCTGATCAAATATTCCTCAGTATAGCACATGTTATTTGCATGAGGTGAGGCCCCAGTGCTCTCTCAGTGACTCCTTGACTTAAGACACAACTTCAGTTCTCTCATTTATTAGCAGTTCCGCTTTTTCTTCCACATTCATTGTGCCTCTCTACCCTCTAAATGTTGCATTACTTTTTAAGTTGTTTTTTGCAAACCCCTCTACTTATTACTCATACAGCCCTGGCATACTCAACCTTCCTACTCATGAAATCAATTAATTCTCTTAAATAATTTACCTTCTGAGCAAACCAGATTAAGCAGAGCACATTTTTTCTTTGAGTGTCAGACGTGCTGTTCTAGCTGATGTGTGTTTTTTTTGTGTTCAGGCATTAACTTGGCCCTCACCCCGTGGCTCGGAGGAGTCTTGGGTGATTACGGAAAGAGGAGAGCCTTGATAAAGCATTAGTATGTGACACACACACATACACACAGCCTGAAGACCCCTCTGTGCATTTGCACACATTCATTTTTCATGAAACAGACTCATAACAATTAGTCTGGTTACCGCCTGGGTAATCTTAGCATCCCCGTAATGCCTGTGGTCTGCTGCATGACATCACTCTCTTAAAAGTTCTAAATTTGACATTCTCATCCGTTTTCATAGTGAGGACATTAGAAGGCCATGGCTAATAGGCCCTGCACTCGTTCCTGGCGAAAGAAGGGCAATAAAGTGAGGGAGCGGGAGAACGGGGGGAAAAAAAGGAGACTGAAGTGCTCCGAGAAATAGGTTTTATTCACCAGAGCTTTTACACAAATTAATTTACATGAGCAAGAGAAGAAAATGTAAAGTTGTAATTCAGCATGCTTTGCCAATGTATAGCCTATTTCTCGCTACAAGCATCATAGAAAGCCAAGTGAACGTTTATGCATTATTTCAGCAAATATATTATGTTAACAACCATAGCTAAGTGCTTAAGAATTTGAGCCCTGCACCACGCCAAGAGCTAAATCGAGACTTTTGGACACACAGTTTCCAAATGGCATGGAAGAATAGCCTGGTGAGCGGCTTCAGAGCACTTGTCCGCTATAGAAAAAGCAAAACGCTATCCCCCAGAGATCTCCACCTTTCCAGCATCCCTCAGTCTTTAGTCGCCTGCCCTAAACACCCTCATCCCCTCCCTAGATGACAAAGCCAAGGTCAAGAAGAAAGTGCAGCCTTCCTCTGTCTATAGGCTATTCCCTGGATGCCCGCACCTGTGTGGCTGAGCCTCGTATGCTTCAGAAATGTTCCCTCCTCCTTTATTGTGACAGTCAGTCTCAAGGTCAGCTCGGTTTGTGCTTATCTGTTTTTCCCCTCGCTCATTTTTTTCTCCCTAGCTATCTTTGCCCCCAGTTTTTCTTCACTGTATCAGTAGACAGTAGTTCAGAGCTCCCAGCTGGGGGTTTTATGAGGCGTTGTCTTTTTGGTCGGTCTTTTTTGTCTTTGTCTATCAGTCTATCAGTTGGTTAGCTGTCATTATAGCCCGTTGTCTAGTTTTCAGAGCACCCAGTGTAGCCGCAAGGCTTCATTCGGATTCTCGGTACGCTTTTGTTGCCTCGTCTCTCCTTCCTCACACTGGTCATGGCCCCTTTTGCCTTGAAGCAATGTTGCAGTGTGTTCCCTGTTAGATTGCATATTGTTGTTGTTATTGTTGTTGTTGTCTGTAAGCTATGCCAGTCAGCCTTGAGTCAGTGAGCTATCTTTGTCTGAACAAGATGCACAGGCTAAGCGAACAAGGGGAGAAAAATCCTCTCATCTGACCTGAATCAAAATACCCTTTAATATTCCCAGGAAGATGTTTTGAAAGTATTGTATACAGCTCTGATAGAAAAGCAAGCAGAACCCAGACCTTCTGCTGATTTTCAGTGAACTCCTCTAACCTGCCTTCTGACTCTTCAAGAGACGGCATTTTGTCTCTGGGTCGGTTGTTTGGCTGACACACGAGAGAATTATCAACTAAAAACATCACATCAGGTGTGTGTTTGAGTGAATTCATCAGAGAAATAGTCTCTCGGCTTGTATCTGTGTATACATTTTTTGTGCAAATGTCTGTCCTCTAACACACACCATGCCAGTGCTCTGTAAACACCTGGCATTGACTGTGACTTTTGACTATTACATAAGAAACATGGATTTCCAGCTGTCCACGGTAAAAGCCCTGTAAATTCAAATGCTTAATTTTTATAGGCAGCCCGGCATTGACTGAAGTGTCTGCTTGTTATATATTTGGCAAGTGCTGCAAGTCTGAAGGGAAGCTGTCAATAGCAATCCCAGCTATCGATATGGCAGTGGGCAGGAGATGTTACTTGGCCCCCGACTCCGGCATCCCTCTGATCTCTCTACATCATAATTACATTAATATTGACAGACCCTTGACAATAGTCACATTACTATTGATAGGTGGCTGTCAATACCGTGTTTCCCCAAATAAAACATATTCATTCATAACTTGTAAACTGCTCGATAAAAGGCTTTGAAAAGAATATTGGGCCCGGCCGAGTTTGCTCTCCTGAGAGGGCTGCCGCTATGACAGGGATTTCCTCCACCTGGCTGTGTGTGTGTGTGTGTGTGCGTCTGTGTAACTGTGGACTGATAGATTAATTTAGCTCTGTATTAGAGCTCTGCATAGATCACGGCTACCCTTGAGATACACACACACACACACACACACACACACACACACACACACACACACTTTCTTCCATCAAGGAAAAACTTTCAGATTAAGCTAAACAAATGGAGCCTGTTTACTGGTTACCGTACACATTCAGACTATTTTTTTCTTCTTCCTAAACCCAAACTCCACTTCCGTCACAGGAGAGGTTCTAGTCACTAAACATGGCAGCATTTCAAATGCAGCTCAATGAATTTGTCACACCTGCTTACTTCAGCGTGAATTCACTCTTTTTTCATTCATTTGCTAATTCTAACTTAGTTGGACGGTGTATCCTGGGTCTATTGAAACATCATGAATACACAGATGGTCCTGTGCGCCACAATAAACCCAAGCATTGCCACTGCATATTAGAATGTTTTCTTTACCTCCTCGAGAAACGTCTAAAGTGACCATCATCTCCCTCTCTTTCTGTCAAAACTGCCATATTTACCCGGCTGAAATCTCTTTTAAAGCCTCGTGACAAATCCTGTTCAGCGAGACACAAAAGCCACTGTCAGAAAAAGGCCTCTCTGTCTCTCTCTCTCTCTTTCTGTGGGCCTCTTGCTCCATCTATCCTTGCGTTAGTTAGTCTTCCACTTCTTAAGCGTTTCATTTGAGGAAAGGGCAGATAAAACTGGGGGAACTGTGAGCAGTTTGAAAATGTATGCAGCGCAAAATAGCCCAGACGTCACAATAGTGGGATCCCATATGGAGTCGACTCTAGGGGGAGGAAAATTGTTCCACATTTGGCAGATGTTTACGGTGTACCAGAGACTGTGCCGTTAGCCTAATCCCTAGTGATGTGATTTGTACACACACCCCTATCTCCAGAGGGAGCAGGCACCAAGAGCCCCTGGGCTTCGCCTCCTGTATGTGCGTGTGTGTGTGTTTATATACTCGAGAGAGCAGTCTAAGACCCCCTGCTCCTCTGCATTGCGCCGCTCAAAGGTTGCATTAAGGACAGGTTTTACATGTGAAAAGTGATTTTCCGTTCCTATGTATGAAGAAAAAAATAACCTTCCTAACAGGATGGGCCTCACCTCTGGGGCCTCATTCCTCCCAACAGCCCCATTGTTCTCCTAATAGTTGTGCCTCCGAATATATATTTTGTTCATGTCCCTGACTTTAATATATCAAGTGTGGTGTTGCCTGTAGGGTAATAAGGTATTTAATAATGTAAAGTCATGAGACATTTATGTACTTAATTATTGGCAGTTTTAGGGGTTCAAAATTCAGTTTACAGTTTTCTACTATTTTTGTAGTTTGGGCCATAATTGGAGACAGCTTTTTACTCTTCCGTTTCATTTGTTTAAACCCTGTCTGATCACTTGTGTCTGTGCATTTCAGTGGAAAGCCGTTTGACCAACTTTGTTTTGTCAATTATAAAGTTGGATGAATATAGGACATCTAGGAATGAAACAAAAATGAGATCCAGGCTGTAAAAAGATCTTGATCTCTTCATTTGTTGTACATGATGTATAAGTCTACTCATGAAAATCCTGAAGAACATCAGTGACGTATATATCCTTGTTCTTGTTTATTTTTCTCCAGCAGGTTTGGAAAGCAAAGACAACCAAAAAAGGACATCTGGAAGTTCTGGTCCAGAAACTGATGTTGACCCGCACATCCCAGTATTGCGCATCAGCCAGCTGGATGCCCTGGAGCTAGACTCAGCCCTAGAGCAGCTGGTATGGACCCAGTTCTCCCAGTGCTTCCACAACTGCCGCCCAGGCCTGCTCACCCCGCTGGAGCCTGAACTGAGGGCTCTGCTCCATTTGCTTCTGTGGAGGTTCACACTTTATTCTAGCAGTGCCACTGTGGGCCAGTCTTTACTGAGTCTACGCTACCACAACATCCTCTCCTCGTCTGGCCGTTACAGACCTCTGTCTCGCAGGCAGAAGCTGGGTCTGGCGCTGCTCACTGCAGGTCCACGCTGGCTCCAGGAGCGCTCCCACAGTCTGCTGCTGTGCTTGAGTTCAGGAGGGTCTGTGTCTGAAAGAGACGGTGGTTTACTCCAACAGGGTCTCCGCAATTGCCTGACCCTTGTTTCCAGTATCACTCAGCTCGCAAATCTCATCAACTTCCTTGTGTTCCTAAGGAAAGGTCGCCATCCTGTCCTGGCTGAAAGGATTGTGGGAGCTCGGGCAGCTTTCAGCGAGCCCAATGTGGTCCGGGACGTAACCTACCAGTACATGAACCGCGAGCTGCTGTGGCACGGCTTTGCTGAGTTCCTCATCTTTCTATTACCACTGATCAATACAAGGAAGCTGAAGGCAACACTGTTTTCATCTGTTTTTGGGGGAGAACGTACAGATAGGGCGGGAGCGACCGAAGGGCAAGGGGTGTGGAAAGAGTGCGGACTATGCGGAGAGTGGCCGACCATGCCTCATACTGTGGGCTGCCAACATGTTTTCTGCTACTACTGCATCAAAAGCCACAGCATTGCAGATGCTTACCTCACCTGCCCCAAATGTGGTGCAGAAGCAGGGCAGCCTGAGCCGGTCAAGATGGAGGTGGAGATGATTGGCATGGCTGTTTTGTAATTGCAGGGACTTATTGAAATTTAAGTGGTGGTTCATATCTTTATAGCTGCACAAATAGACCACATTTGTATGATTATGTAAATGTATCTTAAAGTTTATATATGAAAATGTATTGAATAATTAAACTGTCATATAAGAATATTTTGAATAGAGAGAATTATATTAAAACATGGGGGGAAAAGGGGGTTTAACAGTCCCTATTCTGTGAGCAGCCCTCCTTTTTGATTCACGAGGTAGTCGTGTATGAGTTTATGACTGTACTTCAGTCTTTATGATGTCTGTGTCTTTCCTGAACACACATAGACCTGCTATGTTTAATGTATGTGTGCATATATTGACAATCCTCTGCCCCTTTCGTTTCTCCAGCTGGACTTTGGACAGAACTATTTGTCTTTGGTGCACTGGACAGACTACAGAGAACCACACAGAGCATATATTTGATGAGTGAACGTGTTGATTTATGCTCCAAATTGGCTGTGTGTGTGTGTGTGTGTGTGTGTGTGTGTGTGTGTGTGTGTGTGTGTGTGTGTGTGTGTGTGTGTGTGTGTGTGTGTGTGTGTGTGTGTGTGTGTGTGTGTGTGTGTGTGTGTGTGTGTGTTGAAATGGGAATATTTGTTCTGATGAAAAATGCAGAAAGTCAGCTGAATAAATAATGGGAGGAATTTCTGAAGCCTCTCATCATGGCCAAATTAGCATTTGTTGTGTATTTTGTGCGTAAATTGTATTTCAACATCATTAAAATTGATAGAGTGCTACCTCATGGGTGTTTATTTAGTTAAGTGGAGGAGCGAAAGATGAGGGAAAGTTATAACAATCAGCTCACTTCTCTCTAGACAGGCCCGGTCGTTCTAACTCCCATTATCCGTTTTCACAGCACCCCAACATGCTCAAGATCAAGGGGGCAGCCGGGGGCTCTCACACACACACACACTCACACACACACACACACACACGACAGCCAGCCTCTTTTCCCTTGGCCTCTCCCAGTGGGCTAGCTTTCCATCTCTCTCCCTCTGTAATCTCCAGGGCCCTCGCCCCTATAAGACTGTAGTAAACTGTACCAAAACCCTGGCAGTCGTCTCCTTCCTCGCAGGCGAATTACTCTCTAATCCCTGTAATGAGTCCAAAGATGCTTATTTATGCTGGAGTTAACCTCCACCAGTGAGCCCAGCCCGGGGCCAAACACACCCCAGCTGAGTGAAGCCTTTCCTGGGCTGACAACAGAGGAGTGTGGTGGGTCGGGGTAGGATGGGGGGGCTACCTCCCACCTCTCCCCCCTCCCCCCTTCCTCCCCTCTCCTGCTCTGATCACTAGGGCTTAATTGCTGATTGCCGAGACGATCAATCGGAACTGCAGGCGTGATAGAAAGCCTATTGCAGAGAGCTGGTCTTAGATCTACCGGCTCAGACAGACGTACACACATGTGCACTCAGATGAGGTTAATGTTTCTGTTGAGCCGAGAGGATAGCATGAAATATTTGTCCTCATGGAGGTGCATGAATGCCCCGAAGAATACTGGGTAGGTCTGGCAGGGCAGATCTTGAATAATTTTTCTTAATGACCTATGTAATCTTTATTTCTCCTAGAACTTCCGCAGCTCCGTAGAGCATATGTGCTGGAGTATATGTCCTTGGTGGTAATGCAAAGCTAAAATTAATGAATTGTACGGTTTTAAGCACAGAAGTATTGAAATAGCCCCTTGTTTGATTAAAAGAAAATGTACACCTTGAGGTGGGGGTTACAATCCTATATGATGATTGGTCTGACATGTAAAAACATCGGGCTCATCATATGGCTACTCGGGAGGTCTTTTCACATCAAGGACATTTTGACTAATGAATCCTATAGCAAAGCATATAGAGCCAGAGATGAGGAAGACTGTCAATATGTTATGCACTACATTACATTAATGGACAGCGGGTCCCAGAAAGCGAGATTAAGGAGATGTTTGAGATTAAGGATGCATATATGAGCAGCCCGTAATGCCGCTGGGACATGCAATTGTCTTAACATTCAGGCAGACTTACAATCCAAACCTTTTTGCAGATATTACTCCACAACTCCAACTGAAGTCACCAGTCCCAGGGAAAGAGAAAAGATAAAGAAGAAACAGTGCATTAAAGTCTATTAATTGAGTTAGGCCATGGATTGAATTAGTTGGAAGTTGGAACAGGGCTCTGGACTTAGGGAAGGTAGCTAGGGCTCTGTTAAGCCTATCTGTCTTTGGATCTTTTCTAATTCACAGGCTCCGTGTGGAGAAGAAAAAGAGGAAGAAGCCTAGATTCCCAGCGGCTATGCAAAGCAATCTGCCCATTCACACGCAGCCATTTAGGGAGCAAATTGGCCCTGTGCCCCCTCCGACGAAGGTTTTAAGAGAAAGGGAATTAGGGCGTTGAATCCCTAACTAGATCTCCTTCTTTGATGAGCCTCTTTATCCGCCTGTCCCTCATCTCCATTTCTTTGATGTGAGGCGTTGATTTTCCTGATTAAATAGTTTTTAAAGTAAAAAGCTCTTCTCTTGGCGCTGTAATACTGGGTACTTTACTGTACCTATTGTAGGTTTCGTTTGTGTGTGCTTGCTTGCTGAATGGTCCATCTGTGGTATTCTTTAATTGGAACAGAGCCCTTGGCTCACAGATAATAATAAGGAAAGTACAATAGCTTTGATTTGTACATGCATATTTTTCTCTGAGAAAGAATGTTATAATTTAAGCTTATGCCTGGCTTTTACCTCTTCATTTGAAATGGCTACAAGGACTCCAAAAGCCCTGTGCATCACTAATGAAATTAAAGAGTAAAAACACCTTTTACACTTCAACAAAATTCCATCTCTGATCCATTTGCTCACGGTAAAAGCTTTTACCTACTTTTCAACAAGTAAGAGAATTACACCCCTCTTGTAATGGGGAGATATTTCCAACAACTGACATCACTTTCAAAGAGCGAATGACATTATTTTCATGCCAAGAAAAGATGAAACAAAAAATGCACCATTTATTTGTTGACACCTCAGAGGATTTTTGACATGTTTTTCTTGTGGCATGTCCAATATGTCAATAGGTTCTCTCAAGTATCTCTCATATTTCATCTATTCAATAAAAGACATGCCAAACATAAAACACAAAAATTCCTCCAAGGTAGTGAAATCCTAGGTGTGCTTGAGTTCAGGGCTGCAGCAGGTACCGGTGTTATGAGAGTTCTTTCAACACCTGCCGGGCTTTGGATACCACCGGGCCCAATTATCTTAGTCTGCCTCCTCTTCTTAACCACCTCTTCAGTCTAACAGGTCAGGGGGACAATCAATCACTCCTAAAATAAGGAAGTAATTTCCTGAGCTTTTATCGTGGTGTTGAGGATTTGTCTGGTTGCATTTCACACCGAGAGAAGATGGAGCGGCACTGGTTTGGGAATATACAGAATCTGGCCTTTCCTTCTTTGTTCTCAAGACCCAGGATAATTTGGGATCTATATAGGTTCTATATGTTCACCTCAATATGTGTAGTTTGGAATAGCGAATACAAAGATCAAGAAAAATACAATAAAAAGTCCTGTGTCTCATGATACATGTCGATAAAGGTTATGCTACTGTATAACTTTAAAAAAGTTGAAATGTAGGCTGTATCCTCCTCCACATCAGAAACAAAGATATCCCTGACAACATGCACACAGTCAGTCACAGATCTCGAGGGCAGATTCATATAAACTCATTATATATCTTGTTACACTGCATATAGTCTTGCATTGGCAGAACTTCCTCCACAGCGCTGCAGAGGAGGGTCTGGCTAGTCCACACAGCATTCCGGGATGGGAGAAAAACATGCTCTGGTTTATTTCCATTTCTTTAAACCAATGCCAATCGTCTTGGGCCGCGCCAAGCGCTGGACGGAGCCACGGTGCCTCTGCAAAATAGCCTCAGGAAGGAACTTGTTTTGGTGGAACATGTGTACGTTCAAAGGTTGTTTTAGTAAAACAAATCACAATCAAAAACAAATCATAAATCCACCGGAGTTTAAAATTACAACACAAAATAAGCAGAAGGTAACGGACATCCGGCCGAAAAGAGGGACATCTGGCAGAATTTCCGGCGGTACCGGCGCAATCCCAGAAGTGGAACGTCGTGGATATAGACTATACTGCATAGGTATCTATTTATTTATCCACCTTTGTTTTATTCGGTGGATTGTTATTTTTTTATCAACTTGTGTTCATATTGTAATTAGTTATAGTTTTGTCAGGTTTCACAAAATGGCAGCCAAGGATCCAACAGCATAAGACAGAAAGAAAGAAAGAAAAGTTCAGTTTACTTACCAGAGTTTAGGCAGGGTCAAACCGGGAAATCTGATACACAGGCAAACAAAACCGAAGAGGGGCAGGCAGAATCCAAGGTCCATAAACAGGCAAGTAGGGCCAGAACAGGCAAATACAGACGAAGTAACACTGGAGAGCTTGGCAGTAAGACACACGGCAATCTGGCAAAAAACTGAGGAAATGGAGCGGTAGGCTACATGTACTGAGGGGCTGATTAGCTGATGAGGAGCAGGTAAGTATGGGTGGGGCAGGCTAGGTGAACAGGTGAGCAGGTAATGAAAAAGGGAGTGGCAGAGTCTGAAGTGACATGAGAGTTTTAGTGAGGCAAAAACAAGAAACTTGGCTGAAGTTGTGACAAGTATATATTAATATAATAGAGTTTTTTACCTCTTTTATTGCATACATCTGATCTGAACATCACATTAAATGTTTTTTCTTTGTATATATTTTTCCCCTTCTCTGACTGAACATTAAATTACAGTGTTAACTGGACAAGTGGGGTATTTGAGACTGCATTAAATAAAATCGCCAAACAGACACCAGCAGAGTATTTTATATTTCACATCGTCTTACACTAACACAGGGCTAAAGAGATGGAAGCAAACTTTACCTGACCTGTCCTCTGATTGGATGTGCAAGGGCAGGAGTTGCGAGGGGATTGGACAAACGACCAGAGGGCATCATGGGGGATTATACACAGGTGTGTTGTGGTGCGCCTGGGGTTAGATCTGCCAAAGCAAAGCCTGTTTGGGTGTGTGTGTGCATCCTCCAGTCTGTGCGTGTGTTGAGCCATCTCAGTCCTCTTCCTACTGATGTCTAGAACAGACTAAATGAGCAGTAATCTGCACACATCCCTCCAGATGTCCCAGTGAATTTCCTGTGGCTTAAGGCACCAGCTGAGCTCTTTGAACGTTTTGATAACTTCTCCAAATGTGATTGAACCTCTGCTTGTTTAGGAATGTGGTGCAAGACACAATGTGCTTATTCCTATTTCCCCTCAAAGAGATGAAAAAGGAGGCATGCGCTTGGCTATGGTACTAGTACACCTTTTGGTACAGTATAGTCTTATGCACGATGATTGTTTGAGATGGATGTTTGATGTGTGGGGTACAAACTGAACTTTCTTATAAACCTTTTTTTGACGTTGCACCATTTTCGTCTGTTCACTGTAATTGAGGTTACTATAAAGATTATAAGGCAGTGATTGTTCAAAACGTGCCTGTCCTGAACAGGCCAATTGCTGGTATTGCTGCTTGCAGCTTACTCGAGAATAATCCAAACAACTTCACCCTGGACACTGCGCTTTCTTGGGTCCTGAGCAATACACCTGCCATGACATAGTTGCGTCCCTTAGCAATGCTAGAGTAGAGAGTAGAGAGTAGTATGTAATTTGCTAACAGCTAGCTATTTGGCATCAGGCTAATTCCAAGAACAAAAGCGTTCATTTCTAAAGTTACATACTGATGCTTGAAACATTTGAGTTTACTACAATGTAACATTTCCGGTCTCTCTGTCTTCATCTATTCTTGAATGTGCTATAGCGAACGACAGAGAGCGAGCTGTACCCAGCATGCCTAGGGGGTCCTCAGAGGCGCTGCAGGGGGGCCTCCAAATTATTGTTTTTTATATATATAAGTTTTTTCAAAAATGAAAATGTCTTAACATAATTCCAATATATTATTAGCAAATATAAATCCCCACTGATGACAGGCTTACTGGTCTATATGTAAGGTAATCACTAAGATAGCCACACACAAATATAGTTAATTAAGGATTCACTGTGCCGCATGTATGTGTAACATTTGGCATGTGTGAAAATCATGCCAACAATTCATATTTTAATAGCTTAGTATTCTATGCAAAAAAAGACTTTAGGCTGCCCTACATGTTATTGTAGGCCCAGTTTAATATGCAACTTCATTTTATACAATATATGTAGTAGGGTCTACCTGCTCCATCTCTCTTTCAGTTAAGAGGTCCTTGGCTTAAAAAAACGTTGAAGACCCCTGCATTAAGCACTAGTAATAAATATGTCCCGTAGATCCCAAGAGCTCGCACTCGACACTGCACTTCCTTGTGTCCTTAGCAAAACTTTCATCAAGTGGGAAGTCGATCGGTGAACGGTTGTCGAGAAAGCCGAAGGACAGACAGACAGACAGACAGACAGACAGACTCCTTCCATTTTAGTTAGATAAATATCAGAATGATCACCTTTGTTTTTGGTCTCTAGTTTCATTATGCACAGATTAGATGTGATGTAACATGCCATTTCTTTCTATTTCTTTTTGAACTAACAATATGGTGTATAGATATTTAATTTTATATTGTTGGAGCTCAAGCTATAAACTAATTTCCATAACTATTGTTATGGGGGGAAGCCTGTGATCATTGTGCAATTAACCAGAAGTTGTCAGCAACAACAGAGGAAGATAGTGGAGTAGAACAGAGATTTATTCCCCGTCATCTGTCAATCAATGCTACTACAAGGCCCTCAATCCTCACAAGCAACCAAATACAAGCAGAAGCATGTGACATGGATATTTAATAATGTCCTTGACTACCATTACTTCAATTCATTGACTATTTCAAATCTAATAGCCAAGTTAATAACAAAAATATGTAAGAATGTACAAAAACACAATAATAGCTGTGGATGGAACAATTTTTCAATAACGCAACCTCACGTGGGCATAGAGAGAAGCATCCACCATGCATGTAAAGATAATATGAAGTTTCTGTTGGGGAAAGGTAACAAGAGGAATTTCTAAATTACATGTGTAGGCAACACACTGAACAATGAGAACAGCAGGCAGAAAAAGCCTAACCCTGTTAAGTATGAGGCTGCCGGGTAATGACAATGCATTTGTGCATTTCAGCATCTTGGAATCTGCGGCTTGGCGGGGAAGAAAGAAATATAATTTGTGTGGTTGCCATGGATACCTGTGTGTGAAGGTTTTGCTGCGAATCTCGACTCCTCCAGGAGATCAGTGAACCGCATGTGTCAACCAGCATTAACCTGCTCAGTCCAACAGATGCACAGAGACACACATGCACAAGAAAGAATAATAAACACACACAAACATGCACTCATCTCAGTACAAACTCAACGGCAGCCTCTAAACACACAAACACAACTTGTGAGTAGAGCTACGCATTGTCAGAGCTGATATACTCTTGAGTGAACACGGTGCTGTACCCCGAAGAAAAAACTTTGATTATGCTGTTGTTCTGTTGTACTACATGAGGTCTGAGCTTCCACCGTGGAGTTGGTGCTTTCCAAACAGACAAAGTCCTACCTTCTAGAGACTCTGATACTGTTTCTGTATGTGGTACTGTCTAATTTTCTCTGCTGTAGCGCTCTTAATAATCATCAGCTGTAATTTTGTAATTTCTGTGTGAGGTTAAGATATGATTTTCAGAGACAGACAATTCATGTGTGGTGCCTCAGCTTATCATGTAGAGCAGTAAGGCAGGGTTAGAGGATTGTTCCAACTGGGACCATGTCAACTAAATGATTCATTTATATTCCTGCAGCACCCACCAAATTAATATATATGCATGCTATAACTGACCCTGTTCGAGCAGGGTCAAGTATAGTGTCGCATAATAGACAAAATGCAGCCTGTGCCTGTTAGTCTGGGCATTACGTTATGCTGGTTTCTTTACACAATTTCAGCTAAATCCTTGAAATAAAAGCAATTTTTTTGTAATCATCAGTTCTTCAAGATTAGGACATAAATTGAGGCCCCATATTTCCTGAAATTCTAACCAAGAATCAGCTCTCTGGCATTTTCAAAGTCTCTGTTTTCATCCTCTTCGCAAACATGCCAGACTTTTCTCTGTAGGGCCCCTAACTGACACTCTGGGCTCGTTGTCAAGTATTATGTTCTCAAGTGTTTGTGCTTGTCTTCTGCGCCAAGCTGTTGGAGTCCTCTCTGCCCCATCCACAACATTCAGCAGTCATATCTCTGGTTGTCTATCTAGGAGCCTGGCGTGTTTTCCCTCAAAGTCAAATTAAAAAGGTATGCCAGAAAAGAGAGCGTATCTGCAATTCAGAACACATTTTTTCTATCAGACAGGAGATATATTGCCGACTAAGTATTGTCAGATGTTGGCAAATTCCACATATTTTTCATATCCGGCCCCCTGAAACTTGGGGCCGCTTCAAGACTCGAGGCACATCATCGACAAAGACTCAGTTTGACCTTAGGAGCACAGGCAGAAATCAACCAAATATCCATTCTGTTTTCTACGAAAATATTTTCTCTGATATAAATGCAATATCACCGGCCATAAATCATTTAGAAATTCATTTGGAAATCATTTGAAAAACACATTTATTTGCGGGGTGTTCATCAATAAACGCAGCTCCTGTGGAACGTTTTATTTATATATTCATACATTCAATAGATTCAGTTATTCATGTATTCACTCATTCACAAGGCCTAGTGAGTGGCTATGCGTCAGGCCCCTGTGTGTGTGTGTGTGTGGGTGACCTGCGGCATAGTCCTGCTATGCTGCGGGCTACTACTGTTCCCCAGGGGGCTCTCATCTTTTACTGAGCCCTGACAGAAGATGGAGGCCGGGAGAGGGGTCCGCTGCATTAAAAAGCCTTTACCTAGCTCTGATTTATCACCCCTGCCTCACACACACACACACACACACACACACACACACACACACACACAATTACACGTGCACAAAAACCTGCCTGCCAACCCCACGCCATCTCACCATTCCTCGCCGCAGCTCGACTCTACACTCTATCAAACACACAGACATATAGATGCATGCACGCACCCCACACACACACACACACACACACACACACACACACACTCAAACAGACGCACATTCACACACCATCAAACACATACTCGTTCCATCATAAGATGGCTGCCTCGGAGAAAGAGTGAGGGAACGAGGCGCCGCACTGCACCGCAGTGGTGATTTTGCATTTTAATGGTAACCCTCCTCTCTTCCCTTCACCCCGCTCTCCCCTCAGTTGGTAATTCTTGTGTGTCGCAGGCAGGCAGGCGGCAAGCCACCGGCTACCTCACCACAGGAAGACAGAGCGACACAATTACAGGACAGCATTTCCTGGGTACGTCACTTGCAAATGGCTGCATTTGAATGTGACAGTTACTGAGGAGGTGAGGGAGGGGACCAGGGGAAGATTGGTATTTGGGTGTGTATGTGTGTGTGAGTGAGTGAGTGAGTGTGTGTGTGTGTGTGTGTGTGTGTGTGTGTGTGTGTGTGTGTGTGTGGAAGGAAGTAGATTATGCCACCACAAGCAGCATGGACAGTCCCAGCACATACATAGGTTATACTATATGAACCTTTAATTCCACATGAAGATACCCACCCCCACTCCCCCACCACTTACACACACACACACACACACACACACACACAAAGGAAAAGAAAATTAAACTCACAAAATTCGAATTCAAAGCTACATGCGTGGATCCAGAACTGAGACATGGATAAAGGTGAACATTGTTTTTTAAAATGCAGCATATGCAGGAAGAACACAGCACTTTGTCCTTGAGAGAGTCCAAGACTTGGTAATCATATTCATTCATTCATTCATACATATGGGTGGAATACATTTGCTCCATCTTCGCTCGAGTTATTGCATGAGTGCTGATAAAAAACTGGGGGGAAAAAGACACAGGGAATGAATTTAATCTCTGAATAAAAACCTTTATTTCCAACACACATTAATACAGTTGACTGTGCAAGAAGTCATATGTTTAGCATTATTAACTTTTGTCTTCACTAAATAAAGTATTTTATTCCACCTGTATTCAGTAATGATACGCCAGGTTAAATCAAGGACGTCTTCTGCATGAGACTGGACAGCATGTTTTTGGTCATGAACAGTACAGGACACAATTTTATTGATCATTATTCAATAATTACATTAGTTTGAAAAATATATAAAACTAATTATGTTCATTAATTATTGAGTGGTTGTTAACACATGCAAACTCTTATTTTTAGCTGTGGCTCAGATCTACAAGATTTAGTTTCAAAGCAATATTCAAAATATTAAAATGTACCCAAACTAGATTATAACAGTTGATTTTGTCTTTAAGATTGGTTTTGTAATTATATCATTATTAAAGACATTCATATGACTGTCATGAGTAATAAATAATTTGGTGCATTTGTTGTGTCTATCTGTGCTGAAGGGTATCATGTCTCTGTGGAGGGCGACATCAGAGCAATACATAAAACATTTTGGGAACT
The DNA here is from genome assembly GCF_008315115.2 of Sander lucioperca. NCBI lineage: Eukaryota > Metazoa > Chordata > Actinopteri > Perciformes > Percidae > Sander > Sander lucioperca. Next base: position 19,069,581 of record NC_050173.1, on the reverse strand, counting down.
GCAAAGCCGTGAAGAGGTCAAGAGAGTTGGAACATAATGGTAACTTTAAGGCCTCTTTCATTTTATAGCAAGTCTTGTCTGTAAATGCTTGTGTGTGTGTGTGTGTGTATGTGTGTGTGTGTGTGTGTGTGTGTGTGTGTGTGTGTGTGTGTGTGTGTGTGTGTGTGTGTGTGTGTGTGTGTGTGTTATCCAAGCAAGCAAGCATCGGATGCACTGTGGTGGTAAATTCAGACCTTTTGTGTACGCGTGTTAGCCAATGCTACCTTAGATGCTGGAATAATAACGTAAGAAAGCTTCCTCCATCAAGAGTGTGTGTAGTACTACACACGTGTGTAGAAGAAGAGGAAGAGGAGAGATTGCTGGTAATGGAATCATTTCTCACCTTTTCTAATAGAGGTTGCTGGTGTTATAGAAAAAAATGATAACAACATTGTTAAGGCCAAAAATGGGAATTATTCCTTTGTTTAACTAGTTTACAGTTAGATGTTCAGGATCTATGTGTGTATATAGATGTGCCTGATTTTGCCGGGCATATGAAGTCATTTGTTTTTGAAAGCAGTAACATTTTGCTACTAATCTGTGTGTTTGTGTGTGTGTGTGTGTGTGTGTGTGTGTGTGTGTGTGTGTGTGTGTGTGTGTGTGTGTGTGTGTGTGTGTGAGAGTGAGTGTGTGCGCTGAGGAAATGGAGGGTGAGAGGAAGGTTGCTGCAGCTGTTGCCTCTGAAACCATAATTCATTGTTGGGAATGCTACAATCTAGATTACATCTCTTGCAGCTTAAAAGAGTATTTTCCCCCATAAACAGCAATCTACGGCTCATAAAAATTAATTCTGCTTCAGCATAAACAACCCCCTTGTCCTCTAAACCCCTGCGTATGCGTGTGTGTGTGTATATATATGTGTGTATACATGTATTGGTTCGCATGGCATAAACAATCCCCTACTCCTGTCAGGAACACAGAGTGATCCATCAGTTACTCCACAGAAAACCAATTTCACTGGAGATGTTCAGTTTTCACAGACACACACCACCTACCCTCGCAGAGAGAGAGACAGAGAGAGAGCGAGAGAGAGAGAGGGGAAAAGAGAGAAAGACACACACACATTGAGGAAGATAAAGAAAGAGGCAAAAGAATGGCGAGGAAATTGAACAGAGAAGAGAAGGAAACATGAAGCAAAATTGAAAGGGAAGGATGGGGGGAATAAGAGAAAATGAGAAAGACCCTTCTTGACACACTGTTATTTGCTGTCTCATCAGTTCAGTACAGTACGTAAAATTCGTTCATCTGATGCCCTACACTCATGTGCATTACGAGTTGACACATAGTGCCTGTCAAACAGGCTTTATGTGACTGTCAAAAAAAAAGCCACTATATAGTCTCTACACAGTGGTGTTTGTAATTAAAAAAAAGGAATATGAGGAAGCGAGGAGCAAGGCGTGCTGTGGCAGCCCCGTTTTGCCGTGTTAAAGCGGGCAAATGACAACATAATTACAGAGTCATCTCATAACACGTGATTAAACAAACAATGCGTGTCGTCTCCTCCTGTTTTCATGCATGTTTTCATGTTTGCTGAATAGCGGTGTTGCATGTGTTTCATGCTCATGGGCAGGAAAAGGAAGTGGATACATGCATATATGTGAACGTATGTGGGCACACGTAGACAAAGCCAGACAGATATATTGTATGCAGAGAAACAGGCAATGGACAGCAGGCTAATGTATCTTTGTAGTAATGGGCTTAAGTTAAAAAAAAAACAAGATGAGAAAGGCCTTCATTTTAGAGGAGCTGCATTGCTACTAATGACTAGAGGGCCTCCAACTGCCATCTCAGCCTATTATAACTTAGAGATGGCTCTTCTGTGTTTTTAAAGATGAATGCAAATTAAAAAGCATTAGGCTACATTCATTTGCAGTCTTTGGCATATAGGCCACTTTTGGTCCAAGGGCCACTTAAGGCTGCCTTATTTCTTCAAATGACCTTGAAATCAAAGTCAGAGCAATTTTTAATGATTTAGAGGGCTCTTAAAGACTCGAAAGGCAAAGCAATACAGGGCCTCATTAAAATTTTCATTTAAACATTAAAAAAGCTTTTTGTTACAAATGTTCCTGCCAGGATGCTGAGTTGATACACAAAGTGGGCCATAAGAATGCCCAGCATCTGAGCAAATTTGATGTCAATGCATCTCCTCAGCCCTTCATCAGTGATTCTATAAATTACAAGGCATGCTTATTTGGCTGCTTTATAATTTTCCTTGTGAGACTTGGACTTGTGTGTGTGATAAATGACAAGCTGTGGAGCATTGTCATTTGGTGCAGGGCCTGTGAATGACCTGGGGAATGCAACATGTCACCTTATATTTAGCTTCTATTTCCTCACCGACTGCTCTTCCGCTGCACATGGTATGATTTCAGTTTGTGAGTGTATGTGTGTGTACGTGAACATAGAGTGAGACATATCCCATCACCCCCTAAAATTCCTTCATTCCCTCCTCCATTGCTCACTTATTTCCCCAACGACTCAGCGCGCCTTGTAAAAACCTTAGCCTGGCTGCTCAGCGCCCTTTAAAATGTAAAGCAATATTACGAAGCCTGACACTTTGATCTCTGTTACTATGGTATTGTTTCAGGGGTCCATTGAATATAAAGAAAGCTGTGGCTGTCCTTAAGTTAAATGGGTGTGTGCCAGGATATTCACTTTATACGTTGTTTTACACTGTAGGAAAATATGTAAGAAACTGATGAGAGGACTGTAATATTGTTTATTTGTTACAGGTGTTAAGTTAATATAAATGCCAAAAAAGAGAGAACGTATTTTTCAGTTTTTGGCATGCGGATACAGAACCTCCATAACTTTACCTCTCGTGTGTTTAGTTATTTACAGCCCTGACAACAAAAAGCCTTGAACTGTTCTGCAAACTACACAGCACCCTTTGTGTCACAGGCAAAACAGGAAATCAGGCTTTTGTCCGCTCGAGATGGCATCAAAAAACACCTTGTTTCATCTGTCTTAAGCAATCCCATCTTGACGCCTTCACACGTCCCCATGTGGGGCTGTGCCGCTCCTCAGAACAGATTGGGAAACAGCACAAACGATCTGCCGGGGAAGTCCCAGCGGGCTGCCATAACATGCTCGTTTGCCAACGTACCTCTGTTGCACAGAGCCCGTGTTTGATTTCTCTCAGGTCGCCCCTCCTTTTCTTTCTCTCCTGCTCTCACTCTCACTTCACTTCTATCACATGCTCATTTTGCTGTCTGTATCACCTACTTTTTTCTCTCTTTCAAGTTCTCTCTGTCCCTGACACTCAGGTTCTGTCAGCCTGTTGGCCTGTCTGTCTGCGTTTTTTTTTTCTCTTGGGCCTGCCTCTCTTTCTTTTCTCTTCCTCACACCTCCTCCTCCTTCTCTTTCGCTTTAAGATACGTGTTAGTTGGTTGTGTGTCTTGTAGAAATGCCAGCAGTGATTGTATCCTTCATCCAATGCAATGATAAGCCAGGTGCACTCCTGCCCCTCCATTTTCCTCACCTTCCTTCTCTCCTTTTGTACCTCAGAAATTAGGTATTGCAGCAGCAAGCACTAAAAGCAGGCCAAAAGAAGGATATATATTTAAAAAAAAAAAGATTAGATTGCCTTTTTCATATGTTAGTTTGTGTGTGGCCATTGTTGGTTAAATCCAGAAAAAAATGCTGTTAATGTTTATTTCCCATCTTAAAGGATGCATCACTACAAGAATGGTACCTTTTGTTGCCTATCGCTGTGTCCTCTTTCCCACTGATGCAGTGCTGCCAACTGCACAAACAATATTTATCTCTTCATTTACTAAAAAAGCACACTGAATTTCCTCCCGGGGGCGGTAAAAAGTAGCAAAGTTTTGCAGAATCAGTTGTTGGATGAGTTGAAAAAGTTGTATTACACCTGTTAGCAGAAAAAACAACAGGTTCTGCTTTGGTGCATACCCCTAAATACAGCCAGCAATAAATAATAAGATTTCATGTTGAGTATTTGTGCACGGGGGACAATGGTTTCCTGATTTCTCAGGTGTAATGTTTTTGTGGATGAATTGCAGGTGTAGGAGATATTGGGATAGAACACAGGTGTCGGAGTTATTTCTGGTCTGTGCCGTTAATCACCAACCTGAAGCTGAAATATGGCTTGCATTTTAGTGGTTTTAAAATAGAGTTCCCTTGCCGGCATAAACTTAGGTAGAGACATAATAATAAGGGCAAGATAAAGTCAAGAGACTTTGAGAATGTTTCATTTGAATATCTGCTGCAAAATGTGTTCTGTTTTTATCAGCAAATGTGGGCTCAAAGTCTGTAAGATAATAGAAACTAAAAAGGATCTGATGATGTCTGCCTGATAGCAATAATTTGACAGTTTCAATTCCTGTGCAGCAATCAGGTCTTTGATGTAAGGAGCTGATTAATAACTAACTTCGCCAATCCCCGTTAAAGGATTTTATGTACAACTGCAGCCTTCTAAGTAAGTAGAACAAATAAGCGAGGACAAGCAAAGTCCTTTTTTCCCTCACAAAACAAGTTCACTTTTTTGTTGGGCCAAAAACACAGCATAGAGGCATTGAACATGCCTCTATGTTGATTTGAATTCCATAGATGAACAGATACATTAACATATTGTAAATAAACAGAAACACAAGACATTGTTTGTCCTAAAACGTGCTCTGCTTTCCTCATTTTCTGTTTGGATTCATTTCTGTGATGGCCCCAAGAAGAGTCAGAATGTGACAAAGGTTTACATTAGAAACAGACAGTTTAAATATCTGATTATAAGCTGTTTATCCTCGTTAAATGATGACAACATAGTAACGCCAATACGCAAGTGGTCTCAGATGTGATGTTGGTCAATATCTATTGACAGACAAATCATTGTTGTTGTTCTTTCGTTTTGTCATTGTCCAGGCCCAATGCATGAGAGGCTAAACTGGGAGTGAATGTGATTGGATTTTCAGTCTCCGTCATTAAATTCCCATGCGGGGAATACTAATTCCAGTATTTAGTGCGGTGATGCTGGGGCTTGCTTTCATCTTAAACTGATTCCAGTCTAATTAGATTGGGCATGTGGGGGGTGGTGGATGTATCCGTCTGGACTAATCCCTGCCTCTCTGTCCCAAACATTGTATTATCCAGAGAAAATCCATTGGCTGCAGGCTATTCAAAGGCAGATCTGCCTGAACTGCAGCCTCTGTACTGTATCATCTGGAAAGCTGTGGCTAGGAGGGTGCACTGTGCAGTGAGGGTGGAACCTTATGGTCATGGGTGATGTATGGGTTGCAGAAAACGCCATTTAGAATTTACAGTAAACCTTTTATCGTGTATTCAGGGCAAGACCGCTCACGGCTGAGGCCTCTTTAGCAAAGCTGTGTCTGAACTACTACTCTCTTCAGAGGGCCTTTTTATTCTAGGACGGTGCAGTTAGGTAGCAAGATTGGGTGGCCCCCAACATACGGTCAGATCAAAATGACTCTATTTTTCCCGGTTTTATATTTTGTTTGACCTATAAACAGCAATTTCAGTAGATATGAGTCAGAATTGGCGAACAATACACTTGTGTATACCCTTGTGTACACAAACACACATACACACACACACACACACACACACACACACACACACACACACACACACACACACACACACACACACACACACATTTACTGTGCATAGATCACCCTGTCATCCTGCTTGTGAATTACTGGCAGACCACAGTGAAAACGCGGAGTAAAGAGGTCCTTCTTCTAGGCGCTGAGAAGGCCAGAAAAATGAAAGGCCTTCAGCCATTGTTCTCCACAAAGGTCAAATGCAATTCAATCCCATAATATGGCGTTGGGGGGGGGAGCCCTACCTCGGCAACCGCCTTCGCTTTAAGGGTGAGCAACAGGAAAGGGCCATTCAGCAGAACAGTTGCACCCTGTGAGCCGAGCACATTCGTCAAGGGCGAGGGGTGAAGTCAGAAGGGGGGAGGAAAAAAAGCTTTTTTTTTAAGGCTTTTACATGTCGCGGCTGTTTCACTGCACACTGAAGTGTGTTAAGCGAAACAATAAAGGCCACAGCCGATTCTGCCAGAGTGAAAAGATCCTCATCTTCCCCTTCATTTTTGCTGCCCTTGTGAAATTTCATTAGGTGGATTTAACGACTTGTGAATGTCGGCTTTCTCCGTGACCCTGACACTGGTGGCGGACACGTCTCGCTGGCAGGGTGTGATGTATTGTGTTGAGGTTTTCCTGAGGTGCAATTTTTAATGTGACAGCATCTGTTGACCTCAGATCTAAAAGTCACCCTCCTGTCTCACACTGACATGCATTTCGCTTCTTAATAGAATTTTAAGAGCAGTATATAGTCGGCAGCACAAAACACAATTTCTATCTATCTATGTATTTATCTATCTATCTATCTCGAAATCTAGGTTAGAATATGATGTACTTTTGTCCTCACATACAGGATCACCAATCGTAGGTAATAACTTTAATCTTTGCTCTCTGTTGTGGCTGTACATCTGTTTGTCATGATTTATTATTGTGGACATTTCTCTTTTAATGGCAGGGGTCTAGAGCTGCACCTGATCAAATCCAGATTAGCAGACACTTCCAAACATAATCTCCTGCATCTGTTGAGAGTCAGATTACCACAAATAGCATAATGACGGGAAATACCCATTATATGATTTAGAATTTTAGTCTGTCAGTGAGTGGAATGACAATTATAAGAGGGATGTTGACACAATACATATTTTGTTAACAGTATGACATAGGCATACTTGAAAGTTTTGGGCAAAGACATTAATTGAAGTGCATTAATTGAAAGTGTAGTATTTTTAAAACTTCATTAAAAAAACATTGCACTAATACAACTGTTATTTACAGTGTACTAGTAACACCTTTATAAAACAGGTAGCTCAATTCAAGCAATCTGACTGGTTCATAGCTGCGATATAATAACCATATACAGCACCTATTATTCAAATTTTGCACAATAAGTATCACTCTGCATTTCAGGAAAAAAAATGTGAAACTAAAAAAACTCATAGCTGGTGCCACAGAGGGAGGCCATTCATCTGCACACACACTGCCATGACACAGAGCTGGTTTAAAATCAGCAATTCAGTATCGCTTCAAGTGTTAAATTTAGACTATTTTTACCGCTTTACCTTGCCGTCAGACAACCCTTTCCGTTAGGCAACTGAAGCCGTTGTCTATGCTCTCTTCAAAGCTACCTGACTCCATTGACAAAAACAGCAATTTTACCTGAGCTGCTGTTCTATCGCTGCCTTGATCGATTAGCTGTGGTCTAGTGCTGTCTTGATCGGTTAGTTTGTTAATGTTATTGTGTGCCTTTCTTTTAGTGTTAAGCAAAAGAAATAGCCTGTGCTAGCTGCCGCCTCAATATGTGCAGCCAGCCAGCCCAGGAGGGTCTATTTTATTGTGAACATGATTATTTATTAATAAAAATCTATTTAAATTGGAATGTGATAATAACTTTCATATTTTCATACCCTCCGCTTTGCGTCACGCCAAACAACACCCCTTAGCAGCGATATAATCACAACATACTAAGTATATTTTTAATTTGATTATATGCTAAATTATTGTCAAATTGACAATCAATTGCCAATCAATCAGATTCGTGAAAAGTGAAAACTTCGTGAAACGTCATAAGATAATAAGCGGATTAGAACATGGAAGAGTGAAAATGAAATAAAGAATTTTTGATGAGACCAAACTGGTTTGCAGATACAGTTTTTAATGTATCACAACAATGAGCAACAAACATACTTGATGAACTATTTCCAGAAGTTGTTCAAATACCATCTACAATAAACGTCATTTCAACTATGACAACAGGTCTGTGACAAAATAAAAAAAAGGTTTCAAAACCATGTTATTACCGTGATACGGTACAGTTGAGACCTCAAACAGTACAGTAACAAAAACTAATGCGACTACTCTCTATATATAAAACATCAATAACATTTTTGGTTTAGTTTATTTAAAGTTTTAGCCATAGGGGCTTCTTCTTATTAAAACCTCAGGGTGCATTTCCTATGTAACCCAGATGTTGAAGAGTACATATTGTGTAGGATATGATTGCGCCATGAAAATCCCTTTGACATCCAGAAGAACAATTCCAAATTCAACCTTTTGAAGGCTGTCCCCATAAACATGACACAATCCATCCATTTTTTTAAAAAGTTCTTTTTTTTTTTCTTTTTGGCTGCTGTGCAGTTGCAATATCTATGTACAGTTATATTGTTGGACCATCCTTTTTGTTGGTTTGTTAGCTTTTACCAGTCCTTGGTGTGGAAAGCGTCCTGTCTGATGCTAACATCTTAGCACATGATGCTAGCTGACAGTTCAGTCTTATAATGCTGAGCCACAAAGTGGGGAAAGGCAAAAAGCCAGAGTTGTGAAAGCCTTTGGAATCAGGACAGTCGCTCATGTTTGTACAATGGCAGAATTGCACCTTGGGAGGCCAGGATGTCTCTTATGAAACACAATCGAAAAGTGTCTTCAGGATTAAAGTAAATGTAAAAATACTAAAAATCCAAATAATGACAATTTAAAAGCTCACGCAGAAAATTAAAAACTGACATTTTGCTTTAAAACTTTGAAAAGAAAACACCTTTACAATAATAAAACAGAAGAGGAAATGTTACTTGATTCCATTGTTTGAAACAATAACTAAGCATGATTTGATTTAACCTGTCAAACAGTTGCATTACATGCTACTTGCTCATCTCAGAATAGGAAATACCAAAAGCAATACATTTTTGCATTTCTTCATATTAATAAATTTGTACCATGCACAGCCAACTACGAATATGTACAACAGCGTAGCTTTCTTTGTTCACGAGCCTGTTTCTTTCATACAAATAGCCTTCTGTTACTTTGGAATGAATCACATTGGTTTCAATTACCAAACTAGAAAGTGATTCGTAAAAAATTGAACACCCTTTGACAGCTTTCACATTCTTAGTTCCACAGCAAAATAACAAAATTATATATATAAAAAAAGAAAATAGCAAAGCAAAGCAATTCATGGATCAGTATTTTGTCTGGTAGAAAGTTGAGAGAATTTATGGCAAGCAAAATAACATTACACAGTAGCAGCAAAACTTTGTAAGGTAATACTTTGCAATGTTGAAATCACTAAATGTGGAAAAAATTAAAATGTTGACTTTAACTGTAGATCATCAGAAGTGCCCAGAGAATTAATGGGAGGACGTCAACCTATGCACTAAATGGCTGCGTATAGGTGTAACACTGTTTTAAGTACATGAAAATGTTTTTAATATACAACAAAAATGCTGTTGTCCCCTTTTAAAGCAGCATGTTTGCAAACGTATAGCAAATGATCATACCTTTTTTTTTAACATGTGACCAACTTGTACCTTAACAGTTTCAAGTATACAGTACTGCTTTCATGGATGCACCAATTGTTAAATAGGTCTCTAGATTGTTAGGCATCAATCCTGTAACAAATATGGACCAATATGCTGCTTCAATAGACAAATAATAATTAAAACACAAACATACATACAAACAGAAAAATTCTATTAAATTAACAAATGGCCTACTCAAAAAATAAAACGACAAATAAAAACAAAATAAGTGCACTATAGTCCAGACACAAGCAGGTACCGTAACAGTACAGCAATTCACAAATGAAAAATGTTATATTCACATAATCCGAGAGAGTCTATCAAAACTAGAGTTATTACCTCTTCAGAAAAGGGTGTGAGCAGAGGTAAAGTGAGAAGGTAAGAGTTGGCACAGATTAGTATATACTACAAGAAAAAAGGGGGTGGGAAATAGATACAGCTTGTTGTAATACAAACTGGCAAACACAGGGGCATCATACACATTTACTTCACCATTCTAAATTCCCTCAGTGGCAAAACCATACTGTCTTTGTAGGGCAAAACTAAAAGGATATGCACATCGTCCACTGTAACAGTAATATTGTCTCTTGGTACTCTATACACATCAAGGAAATGCGTCCGATAAAGCTTGACATGTTTTGGTTATAAGCCAAGTGTACCCAGGCTTGTTGCTGCTTTAACAAATGAGAAATGTTATGTTCTGACCTGAGAATTTAAAGCTACTGAATTACACCTATCTAAACTAAGAGAGATTCTCTTTGAGGGTTCTGGATCGTCATCCCATACAGTACATGCTAGCATTTGGAAAACAATCCAGCTGAGGTGCAATTTGCTATCGTGAGAGTTTTTGGCTTGAAACAAGCCCCCCAAGGGAGCCTGTGGGATTTTTTCCTACTCCATGTTTTTGTATACAATATAAGCTCAGTCAAGCATCTGCAACAGTTCTGTCCATAACAAAAATCAATCAATATCTTGCCAGCATATCAATATGGGAAAAACAATCCTGAGTCAATCATTTGGTACTGTAATTTTTTGGGTTAAGAGAAACTTTGGAACTGCAGTTTAAAAAGTCTTATTTTTTTCTTTAAGCAAGGGATCCTTTTGTCACTCCTACACACTGAACATATCCATTCTGATACTACTGAAGCTCGCGTCTAGGCCAGAGGCTGACTTAGCCTTGACTTCCAACGCGTTATCTAAGTCATCCAGCTTCTGGCTTAGCTCATTGTCAGACTCATCTGAACAACTCTCGGTGGGTAGTGAGGTTGGAACCCCTGAGGTGCTGCAGGAAGTTGAGGTAACCGTTGAAGGTGAGGAGAGGGGGGGGGGGGGGGAGGCAGACGGGGAGAAGGAAGCAGCTTTCCGGGCTGTGGTGGCCTGGAACAGGACATTTGGCCAGGACTTCATGGACAAGTGAGAGAGATGAGGAAAGGTGTTATTAGAAGAAGCTGCAGACTGCGAGGTAGATGTGGTGTTAGGAGTAGGGGAGCAGACAGAGTGAGGTAATAATCTAGTATGCTCTTTGGCATTTCTCATTGCTTGTTTGATTGTTTTCTCTTTGTGCAAGCTCGACTGAAGGTGTTGGCCAAGTGCTTCATTCCCGTTAACAACCACGTTGCAGGCAACACAAGTGTAGTTGCTCACTGCCTTTCGAAGCACTGTCTCTTGCAGGTCAGTAAAAGGATGTCCTAAGTAACAGAAGGACTTTTGATGACACACCACAGAATCTTCATCAGCAAAAATCATCTGGCACTTCCTGCATATAAACTCATGCTTGACGGACGGAACGATAAAAGCGTCTGGAAAATCCATTGTACTTTTGGTATTTGTTTTCGGTTCTTCTTTTGTGCTTTTTTTTGAAGAGCCTTTGTTGGTGTTCTCCTTAGCATCTATAGCTTCTTTTGGTTTGAAGGAGTTAGTGGTGGTGCTCTGTATGCTCTGGGGTGTCTTCACATGGGTTGGTTTCTGTTGCTGCTTCTGTTGTTTCTGCTGTTGCTCAAGTTGTTTCTGCTGCTGCTGTTGTTGCTTCTGCAGTGAATCCTGGAGGGACTGCTGGTACTGCTGGTACTGCTGCAGGAGGGCGGTTGGGGAGAGACCAGCGGCCATGGCAGCTTGTGGGACTGCTGCTGGGCCATATGGAAACAGGTTCTCCATTCCACACAGTGGTGGGAAGTAGCCCCCTGTTTGAACCCCTCTAGAAAGCTGGGGGGAGAAGCAGTTGGGAAATCCAGGTAGAAAGTAGGGCAGGAACTGCCCTCCCAAGAAAGAGTTGGGATCACTTGCAGCAAGAGCATTCTGAAGTGCCTGAAGCTGTGTGGCGTCTAGTTGAGTCTCACTTCCTGGTTTCCCTGGAGCTGGACATGGTTTCTCCCTTTTCTTGGCCATGCTGGGGGTCTCAGGGCGTGAGCCGCTCTCGTTCTCTCTGTCCTTCACCTTCATCTGAGGTGGCTTGTTGCCTGGTTTCTTGCTGCTGTCTCTCTCTGAGTCTTTACCTTGCTGCTCTGTATGATTTACTGCTGCCAAAGGTGTGGAGGGAACAGGAGGAGGAAGAGTAGGTGGAGGAGGAGGAGGAGGAGTCTGCAGAAGAGTCTTGGTTGGGGTAGTGCTGAGAGACATGGCAGGAGAGGGGGTGGCTGGTGTAGGGAACCCAAGCATGCCAGCACCGGGAGACGCTAAAGCTGAAATACAGTGGTATATAAATATGGAAATATTCAATATTTAAATATTCAACCCCAAATCACTATGGAAATTTGTTTGTATGACAAGATAAAGATGCTTAATTTGTCACTGGCTGAGTCTTTATCTCTATTGTTAAGATTTTGTTATGGATCAAAACTGTCACATGCGCTTTATGATAATTTCAATCTGCCAATATATTATAATATAAATATACCAAACCTACAATAAGGGGAAAAACAAACAACACAAACAAAAGCCATGATATAGATACATTTGTTGTAAAAAATCTCTGAATTATCAATTAGCAGTTCAACTCTGATGATGACATTTTACATGCACTAACTCCCACCATTTTTAATTTTAAAATAGTTTTAAAAAATAAGACTTTTTGACAAACACCACTGTGATAAGGAATAAACAGTAGTATAGTAGAATAAAATAGTGCATGATACAACTCAGTTCATAAAGCTTCTGGTCTATTTAACTTTTTTTTCATTGTTCGTCATACTAACTCACCAGGTGTGTTGGGTGGGAAAACAGGAAGTGATGATGGCCCATTGACCCCAGGAAGTAGCACTGGCGGAAGGCCAGATAACCCTGGGTAGCCTGAGGGTAGGCTGAGGCCGTGAAGTGCATTATTGTTGTCCACTGCAGTCTGTTGCTGCTGGCCAGGTAGGCTGAGTCCCTCACCAGCTTTCTTTATGCGGTCCATCTCTTGCTGCGCCATCAGTTGACGGACAGTGGTTGGTGCTAGGTAGTCCTTTTCTCTATCTACCTGGTTTCCCAGGGTTTCTTGCACTTTGGCGATGTGCTGTTTGGAGAAGATGTGGTCTCTGACGGACATCCGGGCAGTGTACTTTACACCACACAAAGTACACTCAGGCCTGGGCCCATCTGGTGAGCCTTGACTTATCATGAATGGCTTTCCAATGTTGATCTTGAATTTCTTTTCTTTAGCACGGGCATTCTGGAACCACACCTGGACAACACGCTTGGGGAGTCCAATCTCATTGCCAAGCATCTCACACTCTTGCATTGTAGGAGTGCGGTAGTCACTAAAACAGGCTTTGAGGACTTTAAGTTGCAGGTTACTCATCTGGGTCCTGAATCGTTTGTGGGCTGACCTATCCCCGGCATTGCTACCTTTCCCGGACTTGTTGAAGGGGTTACCTGCCCCAAAGGGACTAGGAGAACTGGGATCAGCTAGGCTTGATGATTCACTCCTGTCATTGAAGTCATCCATTTCATCATCTCTGGAGCTAAAGTAAGAGTCACAGTCCTTTCCAGAGAAGCTGAGGGCAGGGCTCACCATGCTGTATTGGTACCTTTCATTGGCACTATCAGAATTTGATGCCAGGCCACTCTTGTTACTCAGCTTTTCCCCTCCATTGGCTGTGAGGCTCTCAACCTCATTGTTATTACCCTCATCTCCAGTTGTAGCATCGCTAATGGCTGTATTGATAGATGATGTCTCATCAAAGTCCATCCTACTGAAATCATAAGATGAGGCTTCGGCTGAATTAATATTAGGCCCTTCAGTTTCATCACAGTTTTCAGCTTTTAAGGATGAAGGGCTTAAGAAGTTTTTTACTTGTGCCTCAGATGGTTTGACTGGGGTTGAGGATGCAGCAGGCAGCTCATACTCATTTGGCTCAGTCTTGGTAGGCAGCTGTGGGTAGTCAAAGAAATTATACTTATTTGGGCTTTCACCTGTTTCATTGTCTTGATTCATCATTGGGCTTGGTGGCAAGCTAAAGCCTGCCTGCTTAGCGTCATGCCAGTGTCTAGATCGTATGTGGCTATCTAGAGCAGATTTAGCCTTAAACAGTGCTCTGCAAAAGGGACATTTCTTGTGGGACTGGGAGGGCCCTATAGCCCTAAATTGCCCCTTTCTCTCTCTTGCACGAGTGTTTTGGAACCAAACTTGCACAACTCTCTTTTTCAAGCCAACCTCTCGTGCAATGTGGTCCAACATCTTCCTTGTGGGATTTGAGTCAAGTAGGTATTTGTCGTAGAGAATCTCCAGTTGTTCTGGTGTGATGGTGGTTCTCAAACGTTTATCTCTGTGTTGCTCTTCACTACTGTTTCCACCATCTTTATCGTTAGCACTTTCGTCCTTGTCATCCAGTTTTCTCTTCAATGCTCCAGAGCCTGCAGCAGAGGCCAAACCAGAGCTACCCTGAGAGGGGATTTGGGAGAGGCTTCCAGATAAGAGCTGGCTAGCCATTAGGGGGTTATTTGGGTCAAATATCATATAGGGCATATCCATGGGTCTTTCAAGGAACTGAGAGTGAAGAAATTGGTTTTGGGCAGCCAAGAAATGCATGTGCTGATGCTCCTGCCATAGCTCCACAGTGGGGAATGCAATTTTACACTGGTCACACTGGTACTGAAGCATCTGGTGGGAGAGGCTGTTTGTGAGTGAGGAAAGGGCCAGGGAGAGTGGACTTGAGGGCACTGTAGCTGCCTGTGGCTGGGAATGGGGTCTTGACATTTGTGGCTGGGGGGCTTTCTGAGGAGGTGGCTGAGGTGTGCAAGCCTTCGATGGTCTGGGTTCTGGTAATGACTTGATCACAGGCGAGGGTGCAGTCTCAGTTTGTTTAGGTTCAGTTTCGGGAGCAATGTCAGGCTTGGGGGAAGTTTTCCCTATGCTGGCACGAGGAGAGGCCATCACAGGGGAGCTTGAGCCAGAACTGCTGGCAGTTCCATGGGACTGTTTGGGTGGCTCGAAAGATACTTGGGTAGTCCTAGCTGGACCTTGCTCAATATTATCTATGTATTCCTCACATATGTCCTCATTACCTTCCTCATCTTCATCCTTATAACACAGCTTTTTCTGGTGAGTGATAAGGTCAAAAATGCGTGGGAACACAATGTTGCACTTTTTACACTGGTACTGCATGTTGCTGGTTCTGATGTATCGCTCATTGGTCAGCTCTTTTTTCTCATTATCTTTAGAATCTGCCTGGTTTTCGTAGGTCTTGCGAGCTTTCTGGCGGGCATTCTGGAACCACACCACAATGACCCGAGTTGGTAGATTGAGCACAGTGGAAAGTTGCTCAATCTCATCATCCTTTGGATAGGCATTAGTGTCAAAGAAATCTTGAAGTACCCTCAACTGGTAATCAGTGAATCTGGTCCTGGAGGACCTCTTGTTGAAGGCTGACTCAGTTCTGTAGTATTCATGTGCACCGAGCTGGGGCTCCATTCGAATATCTTCCAATGTAGTAATGGGAGGAATATTGAAATTATAGGGAGAGTCTTTACTCCGCTGTCTTTCTTTGAAGAGAGTATTACGGAACCAGTGCTTTATGACTTTTTGGGGCAAGCCAGACTTCTCTGACATCTCCTGAATTTGCTCTTCATTGGGGGAATTGTTGATGTCAAAGTTGGCACGGAGAATCTTAAGTTGGTCATCTGTGATACGGGTGCGTGGTCGCTTAAACTGGGACTGGCGGAGGAAGTTTGGATCAAGACCCAATTGTTGCTGGCAGAGCTGTGTAAGGTCTGTGGAAAGAGAGTCCATACTGGGCATCTGAAGGGCAAGCTGAGGGGGCAGGCCTGGGTGCTGGACGGACTGCATCATTAGAGGTGGAAAAAGGGGCAAATCCAAGGGAACAGGGAGCTGCACTTGGGGAGGTGCAGTAGGGGCAGTAGGTGGTGGAGGAGGGGGTGGTTGCTGGGGTGGTGTTGCCTGGTGAGACGGTTGGTGTGGGGTCTGATGGGGGACAGACACTGGTGAAGGTACTGGGGTTTGGGGCTTGGTCACTGATGTAGAGGAGGGCTGAGGAGCTGTCACTGGGGCTGGAGTAGGAGGTGGCGGAGGGGGAGGTGGTGGTGGCGGTGGTGGTGGAGTCTCAGGTGAAGCAGGGTTTATTGGATAGAGTTTGTCATAGGCCTCTCTGTACTGCTGGGCAAACTTTTCCAGCTCCACATATGGGAAAAAGTGACTGTGCACATGTTCCTGATGGCTTTTGAGAATAAGCATATTGGAGAAGAGTTTTCCGCACATCCCACACTCAAGCTTATCATTGTTCATTTCCATTTGTTCAACTCCGTCTTTGTTTTTCTTTTGGTTTTTTTGTCTGTTTTCATTGTACTGGATGACTAGTTCAAATCCAAAGTTCTCCAGTAGTGCTTTGGCTGCATTGCCCCTTGCTCCTGACACAATACGTGGAGGAGGAATCAATGACTCTGGGAACTTTGATTTTCTAGGGTCTTTGTTGTCTTTTCCTCCATCACTTATTGCATCACCTGCATTTTCCATCTTGGCTCTGTTTTCTTGTTTTTCTAATTGGTCCTCTGCCTCTCTTGACATCTGAATTTCTGAAACTGACACAGTGCTGGATTCCATTTTGGATTTGTGGTTCTGCAGTTGCTGGTTTTTCTGTTGCTGAATTTGCATCTGTGCCTGAGAGGCTTGCTGCTGCTGCTGTTGCTGCTGAGCCTGTTGCTGGGCCTGAGCCTGCTGCAGCTGGTGTTGCTGTTGCATCTGCTGCTTCAAGTCCTCAAGGAATGATCCAGTAAGGCCAGGCATTCCAAAAGCTGCTGCTGAATGCAGTGCTAGCTCTGGGCTAAGGTTGAACTCTGCTCCTGGGATGTAGAAGGGGAAGAGGAACTGTGGCTGTTGAAATTGCAGCAGTGCTTCTGGGGTCATTGGAAAATGGGGGAAGAAAGCTGGATTAAGGAACTGAGGCTGGAAGAAGGCAGCCTGTTGCTGGAGTTCATGTTGAAGCTGCAGTTGCAGTTGGGCTGAGGACTGCGCTGACTGGTGGCTGCTTGTCTGTGCTGAAACATGGTCAGTAGTTGTTGTTTGTTTTGTGTTGTTGCTGCTGTTAGCTTCTTTGGGTTCCACAGTGTTTTCTTTGTTAGCAGAGGGTGTTCCACTTCTAGCAGTGTCTGAGTTGCTGTTGTTCCCTTGTGTGCTTGGGGCTGGGCTTTTTACAGGCACTGGACCACTGGTGCCAGTGATACTGCTACTGCTGCTCATTTCTGTTTTGGCTGTTCTGGCTTTGGTCTGGTGGAGCACTGACCTCATATGAATTTCAAGTGTTGAGCTTTGGCTGTAGGCAACATTGCAAATATTGCATTTAAATGGTTTGTTGTCAATGCTGTTACTTGTCTCTTGTGGAACTGGGCTTGACGCCTCTTGAAGAACCTTCTTCAACTTATGCAGGTGGGAAACTGAATTATAGTGAACTAGTAGGATGTTCTTCTGGGTGAAGGACTCCTTACATACTGTGCACTTGTAAGGCCGAGAAGGGTCCAAAAATTTCTCCATTGTAAAGTTGGGCCCTTTTCTAAATGGTAGGGTCCGTTTTGGTTCTGCTCCCATGTCATCTAGCAGAGAGCTACTGTCACTTCCTGTAGGACTGGGCTTCTCTTCCTGGTCCATTTCATCATCTTTGTCCAAGTCATGTTCAAAGGCCTGAGCTTCCTCCAAGGCCCTAGCCTCACTCTCAGTGATATCTCCATTCAGAGGCAGATTTCCAATGAGTTGCTGCACCTCAGCTTCACTAAGTTCAGGGTGTCCATTTTCCAAATGCTTCCTGAGGGCCAGGAATGTCCTGAAGCTGCGCTGACAAAGGCTGCACATAGTGGCTGCTCTGATGGCATGGTACTGGGAATGTATCTGAAGCTTCTGCATTGTCTTGAAGGCCAGGCTGCAATGGTTGCAACGATATTTGTAGACATGACGATCAGATACTGAGAGCTGCTGTTGTTGCTGCTGGAGCCTTTGTAGCTCACTGAGATGATCCTGTAGGGTATCAGGGGACTTGCTATCATGCCCTAACCCGCTGGCTCTCTTCCAGCCTGGGGCCTCTGAGGCCTCCTTTGGGGGCTTAAGATCCTCAACCTGCATGTCCAATTCATTCTTGTCTTGACTGGTCAGCTCATCCTTTGAGATATTTCCTAAAAGTAGAAAATACAATTTGAAGTACAATACACTGCATCATATATGTATCATTATTTTTCTGATAAATGACAAACCACCAAACAAACCTAATAATTATTCATGTATATATTTATTTATTAAAGTTAATACAGTTCAACTTCATTATCATTTGGACAACCAATTTATGACAGAAATGAAACAATTCAATCCAAATTCTGCTTACCTTGAGACTTCCCTGACCCATCAGTAAGAGAGGTAGAGGAATCCATTAAAGACAGACCTTTGTCTTGTCCAGTTTGGGGATGCATTATATTATTTGGTGTTGCTGTGTCAGGTCCGACAACCTATTAAGAGTGAAGAAATGTTTTGATTATCATATACATTTGTAAATAATGATATGACATGGTAGATTCTATCTCAAATATTTGTAAATGTTGAGGAAGTATTTAAATTTGCTTCTTCTTATTTTAGATAGATAGCATTTGCTCCACAGACGACAACAACAATTAATGTTATGGCAGTATCTAAAGGCAGTACAATAAATGCATGTGACATCTTTTATGGAAATCTTGCAGTAAAGTAATTTTTAGTGACTTTTGAATACTCTTTTCCTGTTTAGAAGAAATTGCAAATTTGCAAAAACACATTTTTGCTGACACACACACACACACACACACACACACACACACACACACACACACGCACACACACACACACACACAAAAATCTTCATAATCATTTCTTCTACATACAGTCATAATCAGCTTTTCCACGCAGTCAGGAGCCACACTGTGAAGGTGGGTGAGATGCAGCTGTAGGTGAATCTTGTTGCTCAGGACATCCTGGCACAGTGGGCAGCGAATCACTGGCTGCATGGAATGCTGGGACATCACATGGAGCTGCATACGGTTGGCATCTTTACTGCTGTAGTTGCAATATGGACACTGCTGAACCTAAAAAAAAGCAAGATGGTATAATAAGTACTGTATCTGATTGTGAGTAGAGAAAAAACACCCTGTGCAATGTAAAAATTAATCCAAGAGCAGGAACTACTTTTTGCACAAGATGTACTCCTTGGTGGGTATCATTCTTGCACAACAGAGCCATTAGCGTAACTGGCTGTCCACTGCCTCGCTAAAGAAGCAGGACATTACGTTTGATAACAAACAAGGATTGAGACATACCAAGAACCATGTCACCTGAAAATAACTGCACATCTACAAAATCAAATTCAATATTTGACATGCTTAGGGTTAGGCTAGGTTAGCTTTCCTGTTCTTTCCTAGTCTTCACTTCCCATTCACCTCATCCCACCACATTCACCTCTCCCCACCAACCCCCATGCTCACCTTAACACAGAAAATGTAGATCAACCATGTTTCATGTAATTCACTTAAGTCTCTCAACTCATGCAATTTTATTAGCAGAAAACACGATTGGCCAGAATTTCTAATCAGTATTACAGATGACAAAGGTGTGTACTCTCCCAAGCTACGCCTTGCCCTCATTACAGGGAGTACTCTTAACATAGCTGCCTCCCCACCACCTGTCTTAATAGAATCCATTTCTGAAATGACTAAGTCCTCCCTCCTTGCAGGGCCCAGAACCAGACAAGCTAATACTTCATAATCTAATTTAAAAACACATATAATTTAAAGAGATGCAAAAAGGGGGAAAGAAGCAGGGAGGGAGGCCTAAGGCTAGTGCAGGTATTCCACTTAAGAACACAAAGACTGGCCTACTGTGCTTGATGCTAAAAAGCTCTGTCAGGGAGGGAATGGTGGGCTGCGTTTAACCCTTTGATAGAAAGCTGGCGCCAGCAATTGCTAAATGCTTAGCTTAGCATTTCTGCTTCTTACAGTTCATAAGTATCTTCCCATTAGCTCATCCCACAGTGACAGCGAAGGTTAGATTTCATTACTGCATATAAAGGAGAACCTGCCTCATTAACTATTAGCTTTCTGTATCTAACAATTTATTTGGAATATGAATTGTCAGATATCCACTCTAAATTGATGCACACAAAGCTCAATAACCTTCAGATGTATTTTCTTTGGAAAAGTAGAGTAGTAGTAGAGGTCCATTGTTGGTCTTCTTTGAGTTGCTAGGAACTACACATGTAACCTTTTCACGAGTACTGCTATTGTAGCACAACTGGTTTCCTTTTGATATTCTACAAACATTTACCTGCTCATTGGCAGAGGTCTTCCCCTCAGCAGACTTTGGCCTTTTGGGAGGACTTTCAATTTGTCGATCTTGCAAGTGGGAATGTTTAACCATAGCATTCGGTCCGGTAACCTCTTTGGATGTGGCATTCACTCCTGGCAGACGGGGAAGGGAGAGAGAAAGTCAGAAGGTAAAAAATTAAAAATAACAACAATTTAAATAAGCTGCAAAATTGCAAAATGATTGATGGCTAAACAGTAGATTTATTTTTGAAATAGAACGTTTTGAAATGAGTACTGGAGCAGAATGACATATTTAACATAAGAGTTGAAAGAGAGTAACAGGGCCATGTCACATTGATATATGGTATCCCATAGATCACACATACATACTGTATGAGAAATGGGAATATTAATCTTAAACATATCAAGAACATTAAACTAACAGAATTGAGTGAATAAATTGAAATGTCTGACATTTTGTGGCTGTGTTGGATCACAAAGTGGTCAAATGACTATTAATATACATATAATAGAGTGAATAAGATAAACAAGTCTACCAAATGAATCATTGGGACATAGGTGATGATTTAAAAAAAAAGATTTGACACCAAGACAACATAAGCATGGATACAAACATGGACTATATTATTCACATTCATATACACTAACGTGTTTCTGTCCTGAGGACATGTGAAATGTAGAAAACTCAGGCAGGCTCATTATCACAGCATGACATACATTAAATGTTATGGTAATATTATACACTTCATTAGTTCGTATACATTTCCCCAGCTGGCTCAACAACTTCTCTGTCTGTACAAGATGTAAAATTTTTGGGGCTTGGTCACGGCTGGTGGTACAGCAGCAGTGCTACTTGTGTGTGTATATTTGTATGTGTGCGTGTAAGCGTGTGTGACGTTAACAGCAGGGCTCAATGTGGAGAGATCAGCCTCTGGTTGTATTTAGTAAATGCTGCAGCCACTGATAAATCTTTCATTAGCCTCATCCTGAGATACAAGCCATGCAGGCCCGTCTATACTCTGCCACTGCAATTTACCCACTCGGCACAACACAAAGACACAGCAACTCTCCCTCCCTACTCCCCTTCTCTCTTCCTCCCTCTCTCCCTAAGCCATCACCCCCCACCCCCTCCTCTCTTTTGCCTCCCCTCCCTCGTCTGGTCACTCAAGGCAATATGTGAGCCTCACTCTTGCGAATCAACGCTTCACGCTAGATGCACAAATGGAAAAAAAGGGAAATCAAAGCACTGATACATGGAGAGGGGGTTGAAAAAAAACATTTTGTATTTCATATTATTCTGTGGCTCGTGTTTGTATTGGGCGCATATCAATTCCTCCGGCCCGTTCATGCATTTTAATTCTGTTGCATTAAGTAGGTGTTCCACTTATTTTATTTGTAATCCCCTATATCTGGAGCCTGAAATATTGGCCTGTCAAGGAAAGTGACAAGAAAAAGAGAGGGAGGGAGGGGGGAAGAAAGAAGGAGAGAGAGTCGAGAAAAAAAAAAAAAAACACAAGGGCACAATGTGAATTTCCAAGAACATCCGAGAATTGCTCTGCAGCTCAGAATAGCGAGGTAATCTCGTCTTCCACTGCTTGTGATGGCCCCTGCAGGGCTTGTCTGTGTGTGTGTGTGTGTGTGTGTGTGTGTGTCTACGTGCATGTATGTGTGTGTATTATGTGCTTCATGACAGGCCTCTGACACTTCATTGGTCAGATCGGTCCAGCCTTGAAGCACCCGTCACATCACCTGACCTTTCCAAAGCCTCCGCCCCGCCTCCCATATTTATTATGACCATTTCTAATTTCAACTTTCAATTTTTGCCTCCGTCTTCCAGTCAATTTGCAACTAAATTACATCCCTGCAAAAGGAGATGAGGCGATTGTCAGACAAGGGGCTGCAAACACATTTACAATGCGGTGGGGGAAAGAGCCCACAGATCACCATTGATTACTGTCATATTGAATGTAAATGTATGTTTGTGTAGTGTGTGTGTCTGTGTGTGCATGTGCAACATGAAGATCTGTCCTTCTGGTTTAGATTCGTCTTCGACCTTGTGCTTTCATCATCACTTATGACACTTGCGCGAAAAACAGTTGGTTAACCTTGAATGTTAAGAGAGCAGTTCTCCCTATGGCCACTTAGGAGCTTTAAATGGCAAGCCATGCGAATGTGAACAATAAAGTTGTTTTGAGGCATAGAATTACATTTAAAATTGTAGAGTGTCCTCCAAGGATATAATCACCTGTAACACATATGAATACAATGGCTACCACAATCCAAACACTATGCATTCATGAGAGAAAATCTAAAATATCCCTCCGCCTATAGTTTAACCAGCTTCATATTTTTACCCTCAATAGTGCTAAAATAATAATGGGAAAGAGCAGGATTGAGAACAAGACAGGAGCAGGAGACTCTCCTCTCATTTTCCTTTGTTTCTGAGTCTGCGCCCGACACTTAATGACTGTGTCTCTTTTCCTCCTCCTCCCTGTTCTTTCCCCTCACTTCCCACCTTCCCTCCATCCCTTCATCTTTAGGTGGGCTCCACCAGCTGCAGCCCAGTGAAGCGGAGGGGCAGAATAAACCTGACACCGTCCCCCCCCACCTCCACCAATGACAAATGTCTGCATGCAGCAGGACCTTGCTTGATTAGATAAATCAAAAGGTGATTTATGACACTCAACCCCTTTTGCATTGCAGGGGGAGAGAGCGCCACACTCACCACCCATCTTTATTTGCAACTGTCAATGGTGTTTAGGGAGCTGCATATACACACACTTATATACGCGCAAGTGGGCGCTCAAATGGAGAGAAGTACAGCGCAACGGAGGGAAAGGCAGAGAAATGTAGAGAAACAGAGGAACGAACAAGAAAAAATGATAGAGAGGGACAGAGAAGCCCGTAGCTCTAAATACCTCAGGATATTTCTGTCCCAAATTGTTCCTCAAAAGGCAGGAGCACCGGCAATACCATCATAGCTAATGCTTTTCCTGTGGATCTATTTTAGAATCTGCCCTTATGTGTCAGAAAGGGTGAGACATTTTGTGCAAACTGAGCCAAGCAAATGAGATTTTCACACAAACAAGCATATCACTGAATCCTTATATCTCTCCAACTATGACTTTATATGAAATCAACTACATCTTGCAGCAGACTTTCAAAACAATCAAACCGTACCTATTCCAATCTTTTTCTCTTTTTTTTTTTGCTGCAAAACAATTAGATCCCATTCCTGACATTTCATTTCATGAAAATAAAAAAAGGCCAACAAACATAGAGTGTAGGGGGGGGCTGTCAATTAAAAAGGAGCAGGCTGGGTGGCGGCAGCTTGGATTTAGTATTCAATTTAGCTGTCCTGAGCCCTGGCAGACTGGCTAAGGTTACGGAGTAGTAAATCTAGCAGGGAGAGCTGGCCAAAACAGGCCAGGGAGGGCCAGCCAGCATGATTTACTGGCCTACTGCTCTGAGGTTACGCATTAGGCTGACCCCCGGTCACCTTATAACATTACAGCAACACACTCTGAACCCCAAACTCCCACTGAAGCACTCAGCAGGCCCAGATCTAGCCGGAGGGAGATAGAGAGAGAGAAAGAGAGAAAGACTGGGAAGGAGTGAGATGTAGAGAGGAAGAGACATAGTCAGCTGGAGAGGGGGAGAGAGAGGAAGAGAATGGCTGTTAAACAGCAGCTGTCTTATAGTTTGTGTTTTTTAATGATTAGCCCTCCTTTCTCTTCCATCGCCAGCCTGTGTTCTAATGAGAGATAAATATGAGCATGGCCTTGTCACATTTGACAAATCGTCTGAGACGTTCAACAAGCTGTCATTACACAGAAACACAGAAAACAGACATACATGCACAAAAGAATTGCTGCAGGCTTGTAATTAAACATGCTAATATCTTTAATATATTTTAATCTCATTTTAGAGAGAGACAGCTCCCATTTCAAGTTAGGCAAATTTGCAAGATGCATGCATGCATGCAAATAAAAAAAACTATTCTGAAAGTGAACAAGCTTATATGGAATATTTAACATCAGATCTTGTTTTCATGTGATTCCATTTTGTCTCCCCCCTTATCTGCGCTATTCAAAATTATACACAAAATGTATACATAACATTTGACTGTAGGAAC
>NC_050173.1:19032791-19035291 GCF_008315115.2 Sander lucioperca | reverse complement strand
AAGGCTGTAATCCTGGATTCAAATCAAAGAAAATATTTTAGTAGATAGAAAGAAGAGATAAAAATACAGGTATAGGATCATGAAAAGTTGTATTGTTTATGGGTGTGCAGCTTTTATCAATTCATTTCTTAAAAATAAGATTTAGAGATTTAGCACAACAGAAATGTGATTCCTCATTTTGAAGACTTGCACATTTAAATTTCATAATATATGTTTAGTATGCATACTGCAGTCGATATATAATTCTTAGCCAGGGCAACAGCATGTTTGTTTGAATGACGCCTGAAGAATTATGACAAAAAATTACTTCAGGTTTCCATTCGTTCTATTCATTTGCAAAGCTTTTCTATGACTACATTCCTTATTGACGGTGGCTTTGGTTGAGTCTGAAGCACCACAAATACATGGACAATAAGTCCATGTGACATTTCTTTGCCATAGAAGAGTGTGCATATCAAAAATGTGTGCATCATCAGGGCCTTATTATGTGTTGAGGTTAGGGAGGATGGCAGGACTCTTCAACATAAGAAGAATAGTCACAGATGAAAAAGAAAAATATCTTCAAGCCCAAATATTCATTAGGTTGCTCAGAATCATCTCCAAAAGGACCACATTGAACCTGTAATACATGGGCACACGTTAACATGCAAAACACACACACACACACACACACACACACACACACACACACACACACACACACACACACAAATACACAGACCTGGATCTGAGATGATATTCGCAGACGGTTACAAATAAGGAGTGTTGGCTTTGCTCTGACTTTCTCAAAAACATGCAAAAAATGTCCATTTCATTACTGGCTAAACAATGTCATATGGGCCCCCACTGGCCCTAATAGAAGCAGACAAAGACAGAGCAGCACACATATGCTTCAAATAAATCAGATTACTGGGGGAGAGTGGGGGAAAGAAAGAGTGAGAGAAAGAGGGAAAGAAAGAGAGACACCGCCAGACACTTAGAGGATTGACAATATTCTCTTTTTCTTGCTACCTCCACCCCCTCCCTTTCTCCTTTCCTTCACTTTCTTAACTTCCCCAACCCCCCCCCCCCCTCCCAATGGGATCTGTTTTATATTTGAGCCAGTGCTAGAGCCATATCTCTACCTTATCTCTGCTAGCCGTCAGAAAAAAGAAAGCTCCATGTTTCCATGCATTAGACTCCCGGCCACTGACACAGCACTTGAAAATCTCACAGCCCCTCAAAATGGTTGAGCAGGAAAATAAAACGGCAAATATATAATTTAATCAAATCAAATGCAGGTTACTGGGTTGCATTGATATCTTTTTTTGAAGTGAGCTCTGATATAGTGTCAAATCAAAGAAAATGCCAGCCGTGAAAATTATGGAAATGCATTTTGGATTGTGACAACAAATGTCAATCAATATCCCCAAAAATGAGATCACTCTTTGACAACCAGAAAGCATAAATAACTGTATTTGAAAAGCCATCAGAATTTTGAGGGGCTGTGACATTTTCTACCCCCTGACCACCTCTGGATATCGAACCCCATGAAGATATCCTGTTGTGTTTTTGGCTCCAATTATGCCAAAGCAGTTCACTGATGACTGTAAAGGGAAGTATTGATTCTCCTTAAAGTTGTAACAAAAAGGAAAAACGTGTGGACAGGGTGGGGAATATGTTAACAATTTGAAGAAAAGGAAAAATCAATATTCAAATGACTCCTTATATTGATTTATAATTAAGTCTTAATTGCGGCTAAGGCTTGGACTTTCAAACTGCCGTGTGACGTTAGCCGGTAAAGAAGATAGGGGAACATTAGGGGAATGTTATTGATACACTTTAACAGTGGTGGTCGCCCAGACATTGATTCAGCCGTTTTGCGGTGCCTTTGGCATGCTCTGAGGATCTAAATGCACGTGCATTTGAGGAAACACACATACACACACATTACTTAGAAAAGATGCACATACATCTGCATGCACAAACAAATACACACACCTAAGTGAACTAACACAGCATAATTAACCTTCATCCGGGAAAAGTCAGGGCTGCCTTATCTGCAAACTTGACTGTGCATGTATGTGTATGTCTGTGTGTGTGTGTGTGTGTGTGTGTGTGTGTGTGTGTGTGTGTGTGTGTGTGTGTGTGTGTGTGTGTAAGTGTGTGTGTGTTTGCTTGTGTGTATGTGTTGTAATTACACCATTAGGTGGGGAACTGATTGACTTCAGATGGGGTTGGTGGAGGTATTATTCTGGACAAAATAAGTGAGTGAAAGGAATTGTGTGTGTGTGTGTGTGTGTGTGTGTAAGAGAGAGAGAGAGAGAGATGTATGCTTGTTTAAGCTTACGTGCAGGTTGTTATATCCTACTGCATTTATTTGTGATCCAAGTGTGTATGTTTGTCTCTTCACGTGCTGCAAATCATATGGCAATGTGTGAGTGTGTGTTCATGTTCAAATCTGTGTGTGTATTTGGACCCCATGGGCCTAATCAGGTATCAGATACCTTTTGTTTTGGGA
>NC_050173.1:18972791-19030291 GCF_008315115.2 Sander lucioperca | reverse complement strand
TCATGGGTAAAGCACCTTGTGGACCCAACCAAGCAGAAACACCACCGTCCATTCTGTATATTCATTACGTTCTCTTTTTTTCTATTTTATTTAACCCCCTTATACAGGCTACAATTTTGCATACTGCACTTTTAAATAACACCTTGTTCGCCAAGTTTTTTCCTTGACCACAGCCAAGTGGGGGTGACATGAATAACTAATACCATCTTTGCATCTGCAATCAATCTTCTGATCCACTTCAATACATATGCAGTTGTTGTTGTGCAATGCCAAATTCTACCTGCAAAGCTCGACCCAGAAAGCCTCGAGACATTCAGTGCTAAAATATTGCAATTTCTGCCACTGTTTCTTTCTGTATAAATGTACATTTTCCTGTATGTTTTTCAAACATGGTGTTTCAATCCTATATTTGTAGGGTGTTGACACAGTTTGATGTATAAGTTTTAAGAGTAGCGTAGTGTGGGTGTAGCGAGTGTGTGGTGTAGAGAGAGAGAGAGAGAGAGAGAGAGAGAGTAGATGCACTCAGAGCAGACATCTGGTGCGGTTCAGAGCAGAGAAGAAATTAACAGTGAAGTTGTCAAGTAGTAGTTAATGTACAGTGTAGGTCTCAGTTTGTCCATGAATAAATGCTGCAGCTCACCAAAGTGAGCAGGAAAAAATTGGTTTTGTTTTTCTCCGTAAGACCAACATTTGAGGCTTGCGGTTCATAATTGTCAGTGGATGTAACTTAAGTCTGGTCTGTTTAACAAATTAACATTAACTCAATAACACTTTAGATGAGTAATACAGAGCAACAAATCGTTGAGCACAGCATGATTATATTTCTGAATTAATTAAATAAAAGCAGTCCTCAATTATTTGTTTCAGGCGTATCTTAATCACGTCATATGATATGCTACTTCAGTACACTTTAAGAACAAATTGGAACAGGATTGGGCAGATGACAGGGAAAGAAGTGGCAGCACAGCAATCAACAACAGAGTGAGCTTAATGATTAACAGGGTTTTTATTTACCCTAAAGTCTTAAAAACAAAAGAGAAAATCTAGCTCCTTCAGGAGCCCTATCACTAGAACTAGAATACCAAAAACTTAGCCGGGCCACTAGCCGACTTACCGACTTACCGGTTCAAAATGCAACAAAAGATTTGCCTTGGATATCTCAGGGGGAGAGCCTCTCACTCTCAGCATGTGCCACACAAAAGGAACTCTCCAGTTGTTCTTTATTCTCTGATGATGAGATCAGCTCCAGGTGTGTGGCTTCCCACACCTGGTTCCAATACTGTCAATTAGGAGTGTGTGGAGCCACCTGGCAGGAATGTAGATGCTTCTAATTGCCCTGCTCTTCAGCCCCTCACAAAATAGTACTGGCAGAGCTAAGAAAACTGCAGATGAACATTTAATATCCATAAATTCACATTATAGACACTACTGACTATCCATGTCACAGTTTGGCTACAATTTAGCACACTGACCACACACGGTCCAGCCCTATACTAACTTAGTCTTGTTGTTTCTCTAATCAGTAGGCCAAATTTAGTAAAATGTATATTTTTATGCCCCTAAATGAACTATTTTTTTCCTTATTTTGCTCCATCCTTCATAAAAAAGCAAATGACATCTTACGAAGAGCTCCGAGATGACTAAAGCAGTGGGCATATTTGTCTAATTTGCACAAAGACATCCACATCAAAGCACAAATCAAGACTCAGGCTCATTCAATGGATTTTTATCAGTCCATCCATTTCTCATTCTTTTTTTTCCCAGCATCCTTTTTCCTCTCTGTCACATTCTCTTTTTTCTCTCTATTTTCAAAGTGTTATTAGGACATGATAAAAGCGAAAGGGATGTCATGACATGAGACCCCCTGTTAGCATTAGGAGGTGGGAGAGAAAACGAAGGAGAGAACGAGGGGCGAAAAAAAGGGGGAGAAAAAGATGAAAGAGATTTGTCTGGAAATTATTGCTCACAAGGCATTGATTCTCTCCTTTAATCTCACACTGTGTGCTCAAATTTCCTATTAGGGAGATGAAGAAAAGGAGAGAGAGGGAGATGGGTCGTATTCACATAGGTGGGGAGGTGAAACTTGGCATGTGTGCCAGTGTTTCTTTAGGCGGACATTACATACCATTTCCCTTATTCTGGAAAGAGAAGCAATGTCCAGAATCTTTTTTCACATGTGCTGTCTTGCTTTAAGGCCATTAGCCTGCTGTAAGTAAACATTGGAGTGGAAAAGCTATTGCTACTGAACCGCTGGAGGGTCATATAGACACACACACACACACACACACACACACACACACATGCACACACACACACACACACACACACACACACACACACTCACACACACACGACAAGCCACTGACAGCTGCTATAGCTGCAAAGCTTCCTCCGGTTAGCGACGATTAGCCTTTGCTATAGGTAATCAATAGCCGCTATCAATTCCATACCTCCTACTGATGGATGAGGTAAAGGAAACAGAGAGGAGAATGAGGAAGAAGGGAGCAATAGAAGGAAAGACTTTGTTGCTGCTGCAAAGAATGGCAGAAATTCTACCTGACAATGCTACCTCTAAAGTAAAGCTCCTGTTTTCTTCTTTGTGTGAGTGTGTGTGCATATGGGCTGTCGAAAATGTCCATCTGTGAATTGTATCATCGCGGTCCAAGATTAGTGGCTGCTTGGACCGAGTCAGCGTATTGCCTGGTTACCACGGCTCCAGCTCCACACAACCCTCCTTCCATCACCGGATTGTTTGTCTTAATGCTGTGTGACATGGCCCATTGTTTTGTCCATCTGTGGTTAAGAGTCAATGGACAGAGGGTGTATGGAGGGGATCGGGAAGAGAAAAGAATGGAGGTGAGGGAGAAGAAAATAAAGAAGAGCAGTGGTGAAAAGGGGGTGGGGGAAAGAAAAAAAGGAAAGAAACAAGATGGGGACAAGAGCTGAGAGGTGAAAAAAAATATTTAAAGAGAAAGGTCAGAAAGAGACTGAGAGTAAGGGGAAACATGCAATAACCCTGTGATTTCAATATGGTCATTGGACTTTACATTCACCACTTCCTTTTCCAGGACTTTCAAGAGGATTTTGGCTCCATATGGAGCGGGGCCTTAAGCTCTTTGTGATATCATTGACGTGAAAGACGTCCTGGTCCTGTGAGGCCACTCCTCTCTTCAAAGGGTTAAGTCATATTTAGTATGCGTCCTCATAGCCCCATGGCTTTGTATTGTAAATAAGACTAATGTGGCATTGGTCAGGTATGCTAATTCAGATAATCAGCGCAATTTCTGCAAATTATAACTGTCAGTGTGGTGGCACAGAACCTTGGCGGAAAACATGAGGGAACAATTTAGCCCGGGTAATACCCCTCCACCAAAGAGCTGCTCAACTCAAAGAAAAACAATCGGCCTGAGCCCATACCGCCCCGACACACCATTTCAAAAATAGTTTATGGTGAACGAGGCTCATTTTTTTCTGAGGCACAAGTCAGCCTGCTGCCCTTTTTTTTCTTCCTATGTGCACACACAGACCGCAAAGTAATTATAATTCGCTTGGATGGAATTATTCAAAAAATGACCACATCTTTTACTCCCTCAGCCATAGAGAATATGGTTTTTGGGAAATTTGGGCTAAATTGCTACTTGCTGAAAATATAATAATATACATATATGAATGTGTCTTATTTTGATTTGACAAATGATTTAAAATGCAGTGTATTGTCTCCAACTAATTGTACAGCAATAAAAAACTACGTACTTCACAAAAATCCTCTTGGGTAACATCACATCACTTTCATCAGAATAGTTCTCCTCTAGGAACTGCATGCTACTCATGTTGGGCACATAAAATAACATTCCAAGCTTTTATTATGCGAGGAATGGATCCCGCCTGACTGAAATCTGTGGACTTTACCTTTTATGTAAGTAACTTCCTGTTTCACAGTAAATGAGAAAGAAAAGGTCACAAATAATTTATTAACTGTGGGCAATCAGCTGTTTGTAAGCAAATCAATATGCAATATAATTGGCTGCCTTAACCTATTAAACTTTAATCTAAACATAGATATCTCACAGATAAATGCATCAGAGGGCTGAAATATGCAACACAAGCACAAAACAGTAACTAAAAAAGGACAAAATTGTGCTTTGATGAGCCAGTCAGCTGCTCTTACCTACTGTATTCTGACTTAAAGGAGAAAATGGCCACCGCTGTGCTAACTCTAGTGGTTAGCTAGATCTGGGTGTGTGTGTTGCATCCTTTCTCTCACTCCTCCGGCCATCCGTGAATGTTTATGTAATGGCCACAAATTACTGAGACAAACCCTGGAAATAGACTTCTGTCTGAGGAGAGACCTTCTTAGAAAAAAACAAGAAGACAACCGCTGGAATGGCGAAACCACCCCCACTACCCAGAGGAAAAAAAGTATAAGATGAAGGAGTGAAAGTGAGGGAAGAGGGAAAAGCTAATACCTCCAAAGATGCCTCTGTGTCATCACATCGAAATGCACTTTGGGAAACAGCAAAGCCCTTTCCCACATTGAAAATTGAATGATCGTTTTTGGTGCTTTAACTCAGTTCAGACACACACAGTTTGGGTAAATTTGGAAACAAGGAATGTCGGCATACTTAGAAACGGGCAAGATGGCACACTTGCTCTGTGCCCATGTTCTATCACTGGATACCACTGCTGGAAGCACAAGCACATACAGGGATAATAAGTGTCCATTAGGCTCCGTTTTTAGCCTACAGCTGCTATCTAAATGGTTAGTACAGCTACACTAATTTGACTAGGACCAAAAATGACCCAGAGCCTTATCACTCAGAGAAAACAAAAGGCTCTGGATACACATGCACACACTCACATATATACACACACCCATACACCCACACGATAAAAGTGTTGTCGGTCTCTCTAAGTCAGAAGAGGTCTTTTGTTTAAAAAGGGGACTCAGACAAAGAGGGTCCTCTCCCTCCCTCTTTAATGCATGTTCGTTGGGGGAGGGGTGGAGGGGGGGTATAGAGGGATGGAGATGTGTGGGTGGTGGAGGGATGGATGACAGGCCAGGCTCTCAGAAATAATTACCCCCATAAGATCCCATCTCCCTTTCCTTTTTGTGAGGGACAGAGGGAACGGAAGGGGAAAAATGACAGAAAGTAAAGTATGCAGAAAAGGCCCTAGTGTTTCTGCTTGGTCTGGCTTATGAGGAGCTTTACACATGATGGAGCACAGGGCTAATGGGCAAGGATACACATAGAAAAACACACTTATGCACACATACACACGCCTCCTCACAGTGTTCTTTATGGCTAAACAAATGGTCAAATGGTTAAGACAGAGAAACAGTCAGAGGGAGAAAAACAACTTAACTTCAGAGACTGTTAATGTCTCCAAAAATCCAGCTAAACAAATTGTTCAAATTATAAAATCGATGATGGAATACCCGTGACTTGCAATCTGTCATATTTTTCTTTTTCTGCTTGAATTTTACTAAACAGCTCTATTCAGAGCGTAACTTCATTATAGAGAAGGGCACAAAAAAAATCTAATTCCTCTATCAACTTCTGGACGACACTCAAAGCAAAATGGCCTCCAAGTCCTCCATGTTGAGAGGTCGTTTATACTTGCTCTTCTGATGCAAACTGGCATTTTTTATAAACTCAATTATCTTTAACACTTCTAATTGTACACAGAGACTAACGATTTATCTCAGCAATGTGGGCACACTGAGCCTTTTGTCTCTGAAGGACACAGCTGAAAGATTTTTTTTGCTCTACGGTCAGTGAGAGTGAGTGCTTGCACATGCACATGAAGATAAGCGCACACAAACTTCACTCTCACTTCACAATGGTGTTTACCTAGTATAAAGGATGAGACGGCTGGGCCCAGGTTTGGGGAATTACAGACCCAAAAGGATAACAAAGAGTGAAAGGTTCTAAAATAAACATACACTAGCAAACACATGTATTGACATGCACACAATGCAGTCCAGCAGAAGTGTTCCTTGTACACTCCTGTCTTTGTTCAAAATGCCTATACCCTTGCAGTGTGTCTCTGCTGTACTGTATCCTTAATTAGGCCATAAAATCAGCATCAAAATTGTTTAATGAAAGCCATTCACATGTACATAAAGTCCAGAGCATTAGAACTCTTATTCCCAAATGGGCCTATAATTATCTGGCTCAGTGCCAGGTCCCAGGCTTTAAGAGAAAGATACCGGTCAGCACTTAAATTAATCTTTTTCATACCAGTCTCTAATGAACAGAAAGTGCTCGAGTCAGGAGTTGTAGCCCCAGAAAACTAACAGCACGCATACACATGCACGTACACACAAATACAGGGTCCTTAAACCTAACACTGGCTGGAAAAGTTGTTTACTATAGAGCCTTTTCCATGGGTGAAAACATTCACATCATCTATCACTATAGGAGCCCAAAGCAGCTGTAACATAAATTTTCTTTCATTTAGCATAACATACTGTAGCGTGTAATGTTTGCAAAAAAAGCACAAAGGGCTCAGCTTAAAAAAACAACCTCTATTTGACAGAACTATAGAACAAGAGTACGACCCCAATTTATGACATCAACTTTCAGTGTTTGATCTCTGGTTGAAACACTCTTACTCCACGCTCTGGCTACACCTGCCAAATGTGTACAGTCTACAAGGAAATACCTTTGAAACATTTACCATGTACCTTGTGAAAGAATACCGTTGTTCAATATAAATTATATAGAGTGGGCAAAAAGAGGGCATCCAAAAAGTGGCTTAGCATTTTGGTCGCTGCCAGCGTCCGCTTAAGCTTTGCACTAGCTTCCTCATGGAAATTCACCAAGTGGCATCAAAGCCAAGGTATAAAGCGAAGGCCTGAGCAACAAATATGGTGTGTTTTAAGAGTGGAACATTTGCAATAAGTGCAGCGGGCGAATATTGCATTTGACAGGTTTAAAACCTGGTTGTGCTCACTGGTTTGAGATGTAAAAAAAAAGAGAGAGAGAAAAAAAAGGCTTCAAGCCGGGCTTGTGTTTTGGATAAAAAAAACGGACAGGAGCAGGAGAGAGTGGGAGATGGAATAAGCAGGACAAAGAAGGAGAGAGAGAGAGATACAAAAAGAGTAGGAGAAAGAGAGAGGGGGGAGGGGGGGGGGGGGTATGTTAAAATGTACGGTAATGATTTATCTAAGCATGCTTTTCTGCTGCACCCCAAATCTCACCGAAACTTTGATCCATGTGTAATTAAAACCAAACGTACGCCGGCTACAGTCTCCATTTCAGGATTGGGAGCTCTTCTTCTGTTTGTGTGTGTGTGTGTGTGTGTGTGTGTGTGTGTGTGTGTGTGTTAGGATTCACATATGTTTCTAAGCGCTGGGCCTCCATCTGTTTTGGGAGTACATGTACAGTATAAACAGGACACTTTGGGGAGCACAGACACACGCACACACAGACACACATACAGATGGATGTATGGACTAATGCTATTCTGGAATGCTATTCAAAATGTGTTATATACCCCTCTATATCCCACCCGCTCCTTCAGGTCAAGCAAAGCAAAAACAAGTTAAGCGCTCATTTTCTCCCGGCAGTATTAACATAGGGATGACTAAATAATGGACCCTGACTCTTGGTCTTCTGGTTTAAATTACAGCACAGCCCCCTCCCCTTACACCCTGCAACCCCTCACCAACCATCCAACCCCCACTCAAAGAAAAACGATTAATCTTTTTTTTTTTTTTGTCTCTCTGAATGTTTTACAGTTCTGTTACACTTATTAGCTGCTGGCAGGACGGAGAGTCTTAAATGAAAGCCAAATTGCTTTGGTCATGAGAAAGGAAATGAAAGCTCACTCCAGGGAGAGGCTGTGTAGCCGTAGCATACTTGTGTGTGTGTGTGTGTCTGTGTGTGTGTCTGTGTGTGTGTGTGTGTGTGTGTGTGTGTGTGTGTGTGTGTGTGTGTGTGTGTGTGTGAGACTAATGTATGTGTGTACAGGCCTTTTCACTATGAGATACTCCCAAGGTGAAATTTCATAATTTGACTGCTTGCCTGCTTGGGATGTCCCTGCACAGGACAGTGTGTGTGTGTATATATGTGTGTGTGTGTGTGTGTGTGTGTGTGTGTGTGTGTTGCACATATAAGCGCAGCAGCCTAATAGGAACAGTATGCTCATTTTGGAGAGATTAGGAGGAATGGACGGGTCTGTATCAAGAGACGTGATCTGGATATGAAGGCCAAAGGAGGGAAGGAAGGAGGGAGGGAGGTTTGACAGAATCAAGAGGGAGTGGTGCAAGAAAAGAAAAAAAAAGATGGGAGGAGTGTCAGGAGTAAAGAAAGATGGATCTGACTTCAAATGAAGAAAACTGACGAACACAACTGAAATCAGAAAATAAAAAATAGGAAAGCAAAATAGGAAAAGTATTGGGTGTCTGTGTGTACTTCATCAGAAAAAAGGCAGGTGACAAAAAAGGACACCACTACAAAATAGCTTAGAAAAAATTCAAGTCACACCAACTAGAGCAAACAGGCAAAGCAGGTTAAAGAAGCACATACCTTGGCTGAAGGAGCACTCCTTGACGTGGAACAGCTCGTGGAAGCTCAGTCCATCCTCATCCCCTCCCAGGCCTTGCTGGTGAAGCTGGAGTTTCCTCAGTCCTTCGTTCTGCTGGTGGCGAGCTGAGCGGGCGTGCTGCACCAGGTTGAGGCGGGCCTTGGTGGAGTAGTCGCACAGTGTGCAGTGGTAGACACACGACTCCGGGGAGTATGCGCTGTCCTGCTTCTGCAAGTGCTGTGGAAGAGAAGAGAGGAGAGCGCAGATGTTAGATGGTGTTCGTGTTTATACGGCGTCCTGTGGTTGATTCAAGAAATTATTGTTCTCACAGCTACATTTCTTTCCTCTATGCATTTTCATTACAGGTGTTTTCAATAACTGTGAGATTACAAAGACTTTCGGGTGAATTAAATGCAACAAGTGACGCTTGTCTGCAAAATCATGTTCTCAGTATTTTGTGCTTTATGGCTATAAAAGCCTTCCCTTCTACCCTGCTTTCAGCTTGGTTCCAAAATTTCAAAGCCCAGAAGTCCCACTTCCCTGGCTTCAAACAAGCAGAAAGTCCAGTACAGTATATGTTCTTCACTTTTTGCAGTATGTGAGTTGAATCTTTGGTATTATGCATCACTGTTAATTTCCTGTAACATTTTAATACAGTGTCACAGTAGTGCTAGTAGTGGGCAGTGCTACAAAAACCCACACTCGAGAGCAATGAATAATTCCTATGAACAAAGACAATCTGGTTTAATTATTTCAAATAGAGAATACTATCAACACAGTAACAGATGGAGTTTTGGGTGTGTTTATGTCCAGACAGTACACATTCCAAATGAACTGGATATGTTTTAGGTGACATAAAGATTAACAACACACACAAAGTCAGATAAGGGGTTGAGTTCAGAACACTGTTTTTCTCTTGGACATGCACATTGTCCAGCACTGCTCATTGTTGGCAGCTGCAGGGGTTTCTCATTCAACGTGTGCTGTCAGTTGCAAGCCCTTAATTTCCAGTTGCCTCTTTAATGGCATTGCAGCCATGCAAAGCTACCCCCTACCTCGATGTGTGCATGCACACAAACACACACACATGCACACACAGCCCCCATCCCACCTTGCCCTACTCCCATACACCCAGTCAAGCCAAGCATATCAAGTGTGCCTCTGTTGTTGCTGCCGGGCTAATGAACAATGCACAAAAACAAAAGACCAGGCCAAGCTTTTATTATCTGATCCTCTGTGGAGGGAGGGAAGGGAGGGAGAGAGGGAGGGAGGGAGAGAGGAAAAGAGAGCAAAGAGACAGAGACACAGAGGTGGCTCACGAAGGTTAGTTTATGCTTTGTTAAGATTTATTCATACAGCCAAGTGAGAAACAGGTGCAGGGT
Organism: Sander lucioperca; assembly: GCF_008315115.2. Classification (NCBI taxonomy): domain Eukaryota; kingdom Metazoa; phylum Chordata; class Actinopteri; order Perciformes; family Percidae; genus Sander; species Sander lucioperca. The sequence goes on along the minus strand of NC_050173.1, from coordinate 19,020,377 downwards.
TCTATGCATGAATTAATACACATAATGTAGTGTGTGTGTGTGTGTGTGTGTGTGTGTGTGTGTGTGTGTGTGTGTGTGTGTGTGTGTGTGCTAATCCTACTCTGTCTTTCCTGGCTCCTATAGGAGGATGTTTCATTCTTGGAAGCACATGAAAAGTTAGCAAGGTAATATTTTCTCCTGAGCATTGTTGCATCATTTTATATGGAACAAGATAGGGAAATTGGAAAAAAAATGACGTGTAGGAGGTGTGTGTGTTTGTGTGTGTGTGTGTGTGTGTGTGTGTGTGTGTGTGTGTGTGTGTGTGTGTGTGTGTGTGTGTGTGTGTGTGTGTGTGTGGTGGGAGGAGTGGGGCGGAGGGGTGGTGGTTGTGTGTGTGGGGGGAGAGCACAGTTAGCTGCAGGTGTGTGAGTTCTAACCCCCCTCTTCCCCTTCCTCCTTTGACAAACAGGGATTAGCAACATAGCTACAGCCGCTAACACATCTTTTCACTCTGTCTCTCCCTCTTTCTTTCTTTTGTAGGAAATCTTACGAGGTTTTTCTCACGAGACGGTGGGACGTCCCCTCGCAGTCAGAGGCCCTTTCAGAAGTCTTAAGTTTTAATTAAGTCGGAGTTGTCAGAAGAAAGCTCCCCTAGTCCAGAGCTCAGGGCCATTAATTACAGCTATCTTTGTTTCTCTGTGAAAGGAGGCCTCCCTCGCCTCTCTCTCTCTCTCTCTCTCTCTCTCTCTCTCTCTCTCTCTCTCTCTCTCTCTCTCTCTCTCTCTCTCTCTCTCTCTCCTTTTCTTTCTTCCCCTCCCTCCCTCGCAGGAGAACTGGGCTGCTGAGCCTCACCGTGGAAACCACACAAACGTGTGTTTATGAAAGCAAACACATACAGTATATCACATGCAAGCAAACATGCATACAGGTTTGAGTCTTTTCATTGACATTTAGACTTTTTGATCTTTTGAAATGTTACCAATCATGGTTGTCTGCTGGAAAACGGTGCTTAGCTGCCCTTCCCTTTCACTGCTGCATAATATTTGTTCTCTCTCAATTCAATCGTGTCTGGACTCCACTCCAATATACTTTTATTTCACGACCATTCTGCTAGAAATGGGGCTACTTAGAATTGAATGAAAAACTAGTAATCAAACGAGGCCTTTCTTTCCTCCAGTGACAACCTTTAGTATTATATTAAAAAAGAAGAAAAGCTCATTGGAAATGTGCTGTATTAAGTGAACATGTTCATTTTCTCAGCAGAGGAGACAGCCATGATAGTTGAGTCTTATCAGGAGAGAGTGAGAGAGAGAGAGAGAGAGAGAGAGAGAGAGAGAGAGAGAGAGAGAGAGAGAGAGAGAGAGAGAGAGAGAGAGAGAGAGAGGGGTGGGGGGGGGGGGGGGTCCAGTAGTTCCTAATGTCATAGCCATTGAGGTAATTGCACTGGCTCCAAATTAAAAATTTTACATGAATCAGTAGTGGCCCAAAATGCTTCACATCCTTCCATGTCCGAACGTATATATTCCATTTGTTTTTAGGATCTTAGGCGTAGGCTTAGAGTAGTTGGATGATATACTTGGGGTTGAACCAGGCTGCCAGATAGGTTTAGGCCCAATATTAATTCTCTCCCCATCAGCACATTCCAGAGGGTTTGTTTAAGACCTAAACTAGAGGGCTGTCTGTCGCTCTCTGGCACTCTGCAGGCCTGAAATGCAGGCGGTCTGGTGATCACAGGCCAGAACATCCATGATTTATGAACTTTTAAAGGAGCACTTTGACTCCTGCCAGGCGTGGGCTGTGTAATGCATATTCAAACACACAAACACAGTGTTCCTGCTCCTGGGTTTGCGCCTGTGTGTGTCTGCTTGAAATGTGTATGTAATTTATGCCGCAGCTGATTTGTGTGTTTGTATATGTGCTGTACATAACATTTGTGTCATATGAATGTCTGTGTATGTGGGTCTTGTGTGTGCAGAATGGCAAAAAGGCCCATCCCTGTCAATATGGCACCTCTCCAGAGTGCCTGGTGGTTAATTGTTGGGGATTAGTGTTTGGCAAACAACCAAATAAGCTAACTCTCCCTGTGGGCCAATCAAAACCAGCTAAACAGCACTCCCTGGGTGGACCTAAACATGGCACAGACATCTCTGGATGGTGGAGGAGGTGCACATACACACCCCCATACACACAGAATGCAAAGTAAGACACTTGGGACTTCCTGTTTACCTGTCAAAAACAAAACATTGTCAGCGCTGTCGATGACACGCACACGCACACACACACACACACACACACACACACACACACACACACACACACACACACACACACACACACACACACAGAGACTTGTATGAATTTGACAGGTAAGGGAAGCTCCCTTGTGTAGTAGTTTGCTTCTGCTGTGGGGTGGGGATGACAGAGGACTGGATTCATTATGCAGAATGAGATGTTTTACAAAACACCTTTCTCCCACATACACAAACACAAGCGCACACACCTCCCCTCTGCTCGCTCCCTGGGTTTGGGGGAAGGAAAGCAGCACTGCTGTCTCATTTTCATTTGTTCTATCTGTGGTGACAAAGCTGCCTCATTAACTGAATTCTTAATAAGCCAAGGCAAAAGACATCTTCTCACAACTTCTTTTATCTCTCTGTGTGTGTACATGTACGTGAAAGCATGTGTGCATGCGGGTGGGTGAGGGTATCATTTCAATGCTTCTTTTCTTTTTACTGTTTATGTGTGTGTGTGTGTGTGTGTGTGTGTGTGTGTGTGTGTGTGTGTGTGTGTGTGTGTCTGTGTGTGTGTGGTTTTTTATTTTAATTTTGACTTCATTTTTTATTTATTTTTTACCTCACAAGTGTGTTTTTGTGTCTGTCTATAATACAATCCTGCCTTCTTCTTTGCCTGTGATTGTGCGTGTGCACTAGCAATATATGACAAAAATATTTTGAAAGCAGCGCAAAGCAGTTGGGTTGTTTTCCTCCATAAACCAAATGACAAATTAGAGTATTCAGTACAAACATGACTCTTTCCTGTCATTAAGTGTAGAACCAGGCAGCTAATGAACACATACTGAAAATAAGAAGCCTCCACTACCGCAGCTATGTCTTAATAACCAGTGTGTGTGTGTGTGTGTGTGTGTGTGTGTGTGTGTGTGTGTGTATGTGTCAGAGCGTGTGTGTACGTGTTTTATATGTAAAGAATCAGCACATACATCCTGTTTTTCTATTTGTGTCCGCTGAGAGTATATTTGCATGCAAATGTGCACCCCACACATTGTAAAAATAAAAACCTCTTTATCTCCTTTCATCAGTGTTTTTTTAGGGGAAGCATGGAGCTTGTCGTTGGGTATAACTTCTTTTTGGAACGTCACCAGCTTCCGGTGCTATCCCCTGGGCCCCCGGGGGCCATCGGAGACAAAAACAGCCCCACTTGGCCCAGCAAACAACAAAAGCGTGTTTTGTTCCTTGAAAGTATTTTAAACACATACCAGCACTGCCTGGAAGGCTGCCAAGTGTAGAATTCCATCAGTACTACCACCTCCCTAACACATGTTACTGCTAACTGCTGCTCAGCCCCCAAGACATAGATGTAACGCAAGATCACTGCCAATGGATTCGCTGGCAGACTGCACTGCTGAAAAGAGAAGCTGAGGGCCCAGGTATGTGCCACCTCGCTTCCACGAATAAAGAGAGCAGCAAATATTGTGTATAGAGACAGATTCAGTGCTGCATACGCACAAAAACAAATATGCAAATAGGGGACACATACAAAAAGTGCTGAGTGCACATTGCAATATACAGACTCCTGCTTCTCTCTCTCTCTCTCTCTCTCCCCTACAAGGCCACTGTGTGTGATCTAAAGATACTGGAGAAACAAAAACAATCCCCTAAAAAAAACACCCGACCTTCTTTTCTTCCTAATGGCCGTCTTTCCTTTCTTTACTACCAGGACTCTCACTTTCATGAATGCAAAGAAAAATATTTCCTAGAGCTAAATTGCCTCTCCTGTTTCTCTCGGCTCTGCCTGCTGGCAGTCACATATGATCAGAGCTCTGGGGCCTGTCCATGAGGTGCAGGGCTTGTGGGCGAGCTTAGCTTAGGTCACCCAATAATAATAAGCATCCAACACATAATGGCCGGCAAGCCAAATAAATGAATTATCACAATGAGTCTCTCGTACGAGCTTTCTGCCGCTCTTCTCAACTTCTGTGCTCTCTCTCTCTCTCTCTCTCTCTCTCTCTCTCTCTCTCTCTCTCTCTCTCTCTCCTCTTTTTTTTACTCCATTTTTTCTTCCGTCTATGCTATTTGCTATTTGTCAGCAGAAGAAAAACAAGAAAGAAATCAGGATCGGGATTTGTGAAGAGCTTGGAAAATAATGTAACTCTAAAGTCCAGTTAATTTGTCTTGCCTTCCATTTTCCTGACATCGACACACACTCACTCACAAACACACACACACACATACACTTGTAGCAGTGACGTAAGTGTGTCTGACGTATGGGGCAAAGGTCAATCTGAAGTTCACAGCTTCCTCACCTCTGGCCCCTCTCTTGGAAAAATCCCTTCTAACTCTCTATGTCTACACACACACACACACACACACACACACACACACACACACACACACACACACACACAATGTTACGTTATGCAGACCAGAGGAGGATCAAGGAAAAAAACAATCCTGCTGATTTACAACATGATCCATTTCTTCTGGTCAATGAATGCGTAGGAAAACCTTTTTTCTGTCTCTAAGCCACATGTTTTATAATGTACTGACACAGCAGTTGGGAATAACAGATTCTAGGAGACAGAGACACCAGGCCAAATCTTAGTTTCTCATCGGTGCATGTATGTGTGTTAGGTGTCTTGAAAGCCAGCTCACCTCCCCCCCCAGCCCCATGAAAATGGATCAGTATTTACATTAGCATTAGATTTAGACAGCATGGCTCAGCCACTTACTCCCTATTAGCCATCCTGACCTTAGCCCATTAGGGTCTAAAAGCCCCCGCTTGTCTCCATCACAGCCAGGTGAGATTGACCAGACCTCCCCTTTCCCTAAACCATATTGCAGCTGAGATTATCTTTTCCATCGACTCACAATGGGACAGAGATCATAAAATGCTGAGATCAAGATCATTGAAATGCTAACATGCTTGTGGGATTATCTTTTTCCAATGCTGTGCAAGGGGGGGTGGGGGGGGAGGTATTGCTGAAATACTAACATGCTTTTGGGTAGGGTTCATCATTTTCCATCTTTCCCAACATGCAAAGATGCTTTGGGAAATCAAGGCAAGGCCTAATTGACAGGATCTATTAAAGACGGGGAGAAAAACAAAAATAAAGGGGTTGAAAATCCGGGGTTTCAGCTTATTGGCTGGTACCATCAAAGAGGTTTGTACTACACTGATGTTGTTATATTTAACTAAAACTGAAAGGGAAGAGAAGGGGAAATAATTTTGGTGCCGAGAGGAGCAGCGATTTTGCCAAGTATTTTTTTCCGCTCTGTTTGTAATGGAGACTTGCTGAAAAATGTCTATTAAAGAGAGTTAGACAAAAAGAAAAGACAGAAACATACAGTGTGAGAAACTACCCATAGATTTGAGAATCGAAGAGATTGAGACTCTAAACAGAGAGAACAAAAGAACAAGAGAGACAGAAAGAGAGAGAGAATGATAGGGAAGAGCGTAGTCGGGTTCAAATCACTAATTACACATTCCTGAGTCTGTGAAGGGGAGTATTGTTTTCCAGTTAGCCCCTACCCTGTCGCATGGTTTCACTTAGCACAAAACAAAAGGTACAGGGAACAAAACACAAGTTTAATACCAGGCCCTGCTAATGACAGAGAAATGGGAGAAATTATCCCTGGGGTGGATCCTCGTGAGAAAATGGCTAGTGATTACTGGACAAAGGGAGTTCATTTTGAAACTGTCACAAAATGGCAGACTGTCTGCTTCTTTCTTTTAAGAGCTGTATTTATCAAATGAGTGCACTACCATGCCATTTTTTTTATAGATACATGCTTAATCTATAACTTCACATACTACATATAGTGTTACAGAATTCACTTCCTAACAGTAAAATGTAATATTTCAACACACTTCTTAGAACAAAAGGTTCAGGCCTTATTCCAATAGGAAACAATGTTACTTGTTGTGAGTACAAGCTGTGTATAAGTGTGTGTGTGTGTGTATGTATGTATGTATGTGTGTGTGTGTGTGTGTGTGTGTGTGTGTGTGTGTGTGTGCGTGTGTGTGTGTGTGTGTGTGTGTGAGTATGAGTGTGAGCGCACATTGGAGTGGTACCTCTGCCAGGGGAGCGCACAATGAAAGACCCTCTTCAGCAGCGCCGTTTTGCGTACTGCCACAGGAAATCAAATGCCTTGCAGTTGACCTACAAGATGGCACACTTGATCCCTCCCTGCTTTCTTTACAGAAGGCGGCCGATTCCAGCCTGCGCCTCTTTCTTTTTGTCTGCTCTATACCTCTGTATCAAAACTCAAACATTTAAACTGTGTCTCACAGATATAACAATTTATGTAATATTTTCTGACATGCCACATAAACTCAGTCAGCCAAACATTCAACAACCTGGGATGTTCTGTCTACCCCCATAAACAGATAATGATGAGCTCTGTGCCGTTCCGGCAACATAGAGGACCCTACCATTTTCTATGTGAGCCAGGGGAGGGGGGTAAGCTAATAGCGGTGGCAGCACTGGGCAGAGTCGCCTGGCTGGTAGTGTTTGCCCAGGCCCCAGCCGTCTAAAGGAAGGATATTGTTTTCCCCTGAAAAAGCCTCAGCCGCAGTCCACATACCAGCGTCCACTCAACATACCAATGGGCTCTTTGAAGATTACTCAAATGTTTGCCTTTGTTCCCCCATCACCCCCCTCCATCCGCCCCTACTCCTAGTCCTAACCTACACTCCTGCCAGAACGAGGAAAAGAAGAGAAAGGACGGAGGGGAAAAAAAATCAGACTTATATCTTCAGAAAACAGTGGGAAAGCAATACCACCCTCAGCTGTGCTCAGATTCAAAATGGCCACTGTAGGGGATGGGCAACCACTGAAAGGAATAATAGCGCTGTGGCTACCAGCATAGTAAATCTAAACATAAACAATAGAGTAGGGCAGCGTATTAATGCAAGTGGACAATATTATACAAGGATGCTAAATGAAAAAGTCTCCCATCTGTCTGCCAAAAAAGTGCAACAAGCTTTTAAAGTCAGTTCACTCCGGATCCCTGTGCAAGTAAGTCCACAATTAGAGTTGAATATGATAATTCCAATGTGTTAATTTAACTAAATGTGCTGAAAACTCAGTACCCCCGCACCCAACCCACATTAATCCCGGACAAGTAAGTGGGCTTTCTATCAGGTCTATTTCAAAGCATTAGGGATTACCTCGCAGAAACTAAGCTGCTTGAACTCACAGGAGGTCAGCGGTATTGTGCTGCTGCAAGGATGGAAGACCAGTGGTATAGATAGACAGACAGCAGGACAGGTCAGTTCCTCTTTCTCCAGCTCTCCAACAACATCCCTCAATCCTTCTCCCTCCCTTGTTCTGTCTCTCTCTCTCTCTCTCTCTCTTCATCCTCGTCTCTCTCTTTCACCGTATAATCGAATATCTCCCACTACTTATCTATTCACTGAGCACCTAATGGTTAAAATCAATTAGAGCTGGAATGCTGAAATGCTGAATACTGGGCCACATGCTGATAATGACAGAGAGAGTGTGAGAAGGAGAGAAAAAAGCGACAGAGAGCGAGAGAGACTTGGGACCGTTCCAAGGGAGGCACAATTACCTCCAATCGATTGATTATTGATTTGGAAGGCCGTTGAGGAGTATTTCAGTTCAACTTTGTCCATATCAATGTCCTGATAGCTTCATGAGAGGGGAAACGTGTGATTGTTCTATCTAAATACCATTCTAAAGCTGATTTAACATTTCAAGAATAGAGCACATATTTGTCCCTAATTGACACAAAGTATAAAGAGATTTTGAGACAATTTTCATACAAGTTAGGCACGCGTTTTAATGTCAGCTGATTTCAAACGTAACGCTAATGAACTTACACAATAATATTTATCTGATCTCACTGCCATGTGATCTGTCTGAAGCGGCTCTGATCAAATCAAGGTATCAAAAGTGAAGGCAATATGCCCCGCGAGATTATACTTGAGATCATGCGCCCTCTTTGATTATTCCTCTTTTTTAGGGAGGAGTTGAGGATGAAAAAAGGAAGGAGGAGAAAGACAAGTGTGTGAGTAGGCAGTGTAAGGATGGAAGGAGGAGGAGGGAAGTGTGTATTTGGGTGGGTTTTGGGGGTATATCAAGGGTGGGTAGGTTCAGATGAACCAAGGGAAAAAAAGACAAACTCCTGCTAGCTCCTTTGTTCCTGCATCCCTGCGAAGTTCCCTTCCTTCTGGTGGTCTGGAGGATACTGCCCCCCCCCCCCAACACACACACACACACACACACACACACCCCATCTCTGCTATCGTTCCCATACCTGTCAGCCCCGATCTGCTTCACAGTCCCCTGCACATGGACAAATGGCTTGGCCCCGGCCCGGCCCAAATGACCCGCAGCTCAGAGAGGAGTGGGGATGATTATGAAGAAGATCGCATCTGGCTATTAATATGAGAAAACCAGCCATGTCTTTGTCTCACACAGAGAAACACACCTTGCTAAAGGAAGAAAAAAAAGCCATCTACAATCTCAGTCTGCAGGCCATAACTAATTCACCGGAAGGTTGAGAAGTAGAGAGGAGAGGAGGGGGGAAGCTGGATAGGGTAATTAAACATTACATATGAGTGTCAATCAGCAGCTGAACCAAAGCTGGACACACACACACACACACACACACACACACACACACACACTAATGCTGTGCCGACCATCTGGTTAAGGCGTTGGAGGGAGAATGGGCGAAACTCTTATTAATATCTATGAGGATTATTAGGAGGTGGAGGTGATGGTGGGGGGTCGGGGAAGTCCATCCATTCAAACCTTTCTGTCAAACTTACAAAGCAACAGCGTACACACAAACACACACACACACACACACACACACACACACACACACACCTGCTTTTATGCTTTAATTAGCCGCCACCCTCCATCCCCCACTTCACCACCCCGGACCTCTGAAAGATTTCCATTGTAATCTCCACGCAGGTGAAAGAGGAGACGATTTGAATAATCTACTAACTGGCGTCTCTTTGCCTCGCAGAGAGAGACAGAGCAAGAGAGAGAGAGAAAGAGAAAGAGAGAGAGAGAGAGAGAGAGAGAGAGAGAGAGAGAGAGAGAGAGAGAGAGAGAGAGAGAGAGACTGAGCAAAAGAACAACTTGTAGAAGTGAACGACGAAGAGTGAGACAGACAGTGAGACAACCTTTCTGGCAAAAACACTGAAATGAACTCATTCATCTGCTCAGGTTTACAGCGCTGAACTCTCGATGGCAGGCTGCATTATCAGTCTCCATGACAAAACATGAAAAAAATCTATATCTTACAGTCAAGTAGCAGCTAGTGTGTCTGCAAAAATGCAGTTTTAAAGGGAAACTCTTTAGGTCTGTTGGCAAGTGCGAGACAACCATGCACTGATCAAGAGTCTGTGTCTGGAACAAGCAGACATGGGCTCAAGTGGAAAACAGTAACTTGATAACCAAGACTACAATTGTATGTGAGTGTTACTGTATTGATGAGTATGTCTCGATGAATGTATGTAATACCATACCTCTTTATGCACATATGCATTTATGTGAGTGAGCGTGTCATAAATGGTGCCATGCATTTGAAATAGATCCAGTCTTTTTTTCTATTCCGGGGACCGGCACAATGGCTTTTTATGCAAATCTATGGGAGTCAATCTCCTGTCCATTTCCCCATCACACAAGTCCAAATGACAGTCCAATAATTTGGGCTGCATATATATAGGGCCATTTGATTTTCAAATGAGTGTGGGCAGGGTTGACCCTTGCTAATAGCCAAGGCACAGCATTAGACTTAATATCACAGATGCATAAGCACAGCCATCTCCATCTGAGGGAGATGGAAGAATATAAAATGTGAGGGAGGTGGGGGGGGGGCAGAGTTTGGAGATTGAAAGAAAAAAAAAAAAGCAAAAGATAATAAATAAATAAGAAAAGAAAAATACAAAGGAAATGATGAAAATGACAGAGGGGGAGAGTCTTCTTTTGATGCATCTACAAATCCAGCCCCCTTTCGTCTTCTCCTTTTCCTTCCATCCCTCCCTCCTCCTCCTCCCATCACTACCCCCATTTAATTCCCTCCACCCCTTGTTTCCCGGCCATGGTGTTGCCAAGAGGATCATGGGTAATGAGATGGCCTATCTGCGGCTCCCCAGGGGAGAGATAGAAAGAGAGAGAGAATGGGAGAAAGAGAGAGTCAGAAACAAAACAAAGAGAGTGGGTTAGACAGAGGGAGTGAACGAGTTTGAGACAGAGAAAGAGACAGAGGGAAAGAGACACCTTGTATCTCTGTTCCCATTCTCTGTATTTCCCACTAGCAAAGTGCTTTATCTTAATGTTCTTTCTACTCCCTCTCTCCCTCCATCTCTGTCATAAAAAGTTCAGCATTTTATAAGCCTACGATTCTGAGTACAAAGGCGAGCGTGAGGGAAGAGAAGGAAGGGAAAAATAATGAAAATAAAAACAGAGATATGGAAATGTGCAGTGGACCCCAGACGTCCATTTTCGCTTGACTTATGACGGAAAGCTGGACAGACAGACAGGGGTTGGGTGGTGGTGGCTGAGGACAGTTTGATTTATTCGGACAGCCATCTGAGAAACAGGTGCCATGGCCTATGAGACACAGTGTACGTTTGTGTGTGTATGTGTGTGTGTTTGTGTGTGTTTGTGTGTGTGTGTGTGTGTGTGTCTGTGTGTGTCTGTGTGAGTGTGTGTGGTCCTTGACCATGCCACATTGACCATGAACATTCTCAACTCCTAATGACCCAAGGGCAAGCACAGAACCTCTGAAGCCCTGTGGACACACAAACACACATGCTCACTACAAACTAAACCCCTACCTAGCCCTGCAGCACTTGTGAATGGCACTGACAGATTTACTCCTGTCTCCAGGTGCATTAAGTCCACTGTTTGTTATTAAAAATCATAACGAAGCCATACATCATCATATTCAACGCTAAGGCAAATACGAACCAGGCCAGCTATGGACACGCTATGCTACGGCAACATTTAATGCTGAGCTTACCTCACAGGCTGCTAGCGTACAAACGCTACGTTAAAACATCTTCCATTTTGTCATTCACAATGTTTCTAGGGGATAAAGATGTGCACTTGACAGCTGTGATAATAGTGTAGTGAGGTTCAATACACACTTTGAATTTCCAACTAAATTCTGTATCATGAGAAATAATGTGGAAAAACACCCTGTGCGGTAGTATTCTCATTGAAAACAAACAGTAACCAATCAGATTCCCTACATTTCCTCCCCAATAAGCAGTGAGGCATAGACCTCCGCTTTTTCCATATAAGGCGTATGACTTCCTGCGCCACCTGCTGTGCCCTGGACACCAGATGACTTGATGTCCATGTGCTGCTAATGTCATTTCCCTCTTGCAGTTTCAAAGTCTGGAAAAAAAAAAAAACACTTTCAAACTCTCAATTCCCCTTAGAAGTACTCCATTGCTGCTACAAAGCAGCCATAAAATCTCCTGAATATGCTTTTTGTTTGTATCTTCAAATGGTTTCCCATGCCATAAAGATATTCTGCGTTTCCAAAAAAACAGATGGTAAAGTCGTCAACACTCGGATCTTTTATGCGCCCGGCCAAGCTACCTCCATCCCCATGTGCTTTTCACCTCTGCCAATACATAAAAGGAGAGGTGTTTTTCTGGTCAAATAAAGAAATTATTTTTTTCCCTCTGCCTTGCTCTGGTGCTCTATGCTTTCTCTCCCTCTCTCTCTGCTTTACTACCACATGTCCAAGGGTAAAATAGTGGGATTTCTGCCAGAGGCATTAAAAGCGTCATCTGTGGAACAGATTTGTTGAGGCCTGTGGGGTAGGTGGGTGGGTAGATGAGGTACAGGGGTGTATGGGTGCACGGAGGGGGCAATGGGATGATCCTCACTTGCCTTGGCTAAACTGGTGGTTGTGTGTGCCTAAAAGCATACTCCCTTGCTTTACTTAAGTTTCTTGGAAAGCAAAATATGTTAGGAAAATGTTCAGACAAGCCTCTTTGTTTTATGTCTGTACTGTTGATTGTGCTTCTTGGGTTTGTACATTTAATCACAACTGATATAAATAGCTTTCTTTGCATGATTACATAGCTGCCAGTGTTCATTGTAACCTAGGTAACATATCTGGCTTTTGCCTCATTTTAAATCAACTTAAACAGCTGCCAAAAGTGTCTCAACACTCTAAAATCCAGGCACACATGCATACACAAAGACACACCCCTATGCTAAAGTCTTCCTCTGGTAGTAAGTCTAATTTGTGATTTGTGTGGGCTAATCAAGCTGATCCTATAGGTTAGCTATATGTAGGCTAATGGGCAAGCAGCACTTTTGTTAAGAATGTATACATTTTAAATATTTCAGTGCAATTAGTGAACAATCCCTGAGGATAAGACATCCCCACCTCATCCCATGCCCAAGTGTAGCCTTTGCCAGACTGTCGGCCAATCCTGTGTCAATACGTACATCCTGTTTAAGTCAACTACGACTGTTTTAAATAACCCTAAGAATGCCAATGTGCTTAATCCACTCAAGCCTTGGAGCTGTAAGTAAAAATCAGACACAGATTTTGAAATAGATGCAATTCCATCAAAATCAGGTCCCCTTTAACAAAAACGATTAAAAGGAGTGACTAAAGTATGTGGGTCAGTGGAGACTTCTTTCATAAATGTTAATGTTGCAGATTCAAAACTTTGCTGTATGTCATTCTGTCTCATCTGAGTTTCCTGTTTTTTTGCCGAATACCGCAAAACTTTTACAGCTTTAAAAAAAAAACAAAAAAAAAGAGTAAATAAGAGTAAATAATTTAATATTATTATAATATTATTGTGACAAGGTCTTCTTATTATAATACAAAAGTGGGTAGATAAGTAATACAATTGTAGATGTATATTCTACTTATCTTATCTTTTCATCCTCTTACTACAGTTGTCTCTATAAGCACAACACACACTCACACACACACAAACACCTTCCACTGCCAAATGTTGCGTACAGTAGTAAAGAAATCCTCATTAATGTAATGCACTTGATCCTGTCCTGTAGGTCAAGGCCTCGGAAATGTAACAGCATCCTATTAAGCTGAAGGAGACGTCTGACAAACTAAATCACCTTAAATATATTGGAGCGGAGAAAGATGCCAGATATTGGTCATGTTGGAATTTGTTTTTGCAGGAACTATTTATTGCTCATAGAGTAAAGAGTTTAATTAGTTAAGTAAGTGACTTCTGTGTGAGTTCCGCTCTGACAGTGGTTACCTTATGACAAGTCCCGACCAAATAATCCCAAGCAAAAAAAAAAAAGGGAGTGTTTGTCTGCAGGAGAGCTGTGTGGATGTGTACATACATGATCATGCGAACAAACACAAAAAACAGTCTGTGCTTCTGGAAACCTTAATTATGAAATGTATTAAACACCCTTACACATATGTATCCCTTCAATACAAAATCTGAAGGCATTTTTTACCATAATTAAAAAATTAAAAATATTACGTAGTTTTTTGTAGTTTGTTTCTTAATTAAGTTCTTAATGTGTGTATCCGTGCATCACGTAGGGATCATATAGCAAGACTACCATGTATAGAATGTGGTCTACCTTCATTGTGTCATCGTTCAAAACATATATACCAAAGTTGTTAATATGCCTCTACATCCTTATCATGCAAATAAATTCTTTTTAAATTATTCCAGAATTATTTACAGCTGGAAAAAAACAAGCTGAAAAGACAGCTGAAGATAATCAAAACTTTGAAACATTTGAAACTCGCTGATAGGACGTGACTTGTGTATAATTATTAGTAACATTAGTGCCAGCTGGTCATAAGCAGGACATATACCCATATCCAATGGAAATCATCCTGGGTGCTCTAACAGTGACCTTTTCCATCTTGGTCATTCCATTCTCATGGGAACTTTATATTCATGTGACACTGCAGCTAAGAGAATAGGGCACAGTCTTTATAAACAAAAACATGTGTGCTTTTTCTCAATCTGATCTTAAAATTAGTGGTGTTCCCCTCACGTGTATGTATACCAGTAAGAATGCTATTATTGTGCTGTATGTTAAGCATTATAAAGTCAGTGTCCTGCAAAAACAAAAATGTGTTTTTACCTTGTAGAGGCGGATGGCAGCCTCATGCCTCTGGTTGGTGGCATGTAGTCTCAGTTTATCCACGCTGTTGCTGTAGTAGTCACAGGCGTTGCACTTGAGGTGCACAGGGTTGCCAATGGCCACACACTTTAATCTCCACTGGTTGGCTTTGCCTCCCTCCTTGATGTGGGCCACCAGCTGGTGCTTCTGCATGTGCTTGTCTGTCTTGCAGTGTAGCTGAAAGTTGGCCTTCAGCTGCGTGTTGTAGCTGCAGAGCTTGCACTGGTAGACGTCGCCAACCACGCAGCGCCACTCCTCTTCGGGCAAAGCGCGCTCGGCATTGACGTGGGCGTTGAGAGCCTCCAGGTTGTCCGTGGAGTAGCAGTTGCACACGGCGCACTGGTAGAGGCGCAGCGAGGGGTCGTTGATGGGTGGCGACAAGGACGAAAGGGAGGGGTCTGATGAGGACATACCCCCCATTCCACCGGAGGACACCAGGGATAGGTCGTCCGCCATTAGTTGACCACTGGCAAGACGAAGCTCCGCTGATAGGTCACTATTCACTGTGGAGAAAATAAATGAGAATGCAGGTTAAACAGCAGATAGAAAGACAGAACGGTGTTCAAAAGGTAAGGCTTTCATAAGGATTACATCATATTAAAAGGCAGGCAGTATGCACAGAAGGACGAATGGTATATAAAAACAAAGAGGTATGACAAAAAGACAAAGCTCGAATGAAAATGAAAGGCTGGCATGCATAGGGAGGGATAAAGAATAGAGAGAAAGAGAAAAGGCTCTTTTAATGAAATTACGTGTGAAGAGAAAAGTGAGTGCTCCATGCAGGTCTCTCTCACACAAAAGGATTTGATAAAATAAAGCCTCACAGAGGACTAGGGCTCCTTACAAAGTCTTGTCTATAAAAAAAACCCTAATAGGATTGAATCAGGATCAATTACAATCATCCTTTTCAACTTGCTAACTCGCTCATCAGGTAGCTTTAATTACTGCTCTCAACAAGGGTGGGACACCGGTTTTAGGGCTCCGAGCGTTTCTCACATCCACGCAGAGATTTGAAAAGCTGATCAATGCATTGTACATGTTTTTCTCTTTCTTCTGCCCGCCCACCCTGGGACAAAAAAAGGAGATCTGCCATTCATAGAAATGTAATTAACTCTTTCATTTGATCCCTTCATTGTCTCTCTATGCATGCCATAGCAAAGCTCATCATGTCTTTTTTTCAGATAGAGGATTTAACAACTACACATCATCTGAATCGTTGTTGTTTTTTTTTCTTTACAGTTTAAGTACAATTCCCCTAATTAGTGGATGACTAAATGTGTGTTTGTGTGTATGTGTGTGCTGTTTTTAAAGAATAGCACAGAATGCAAAATGTGAGCAGACATTTAGAATGTGTATATCTCTAAATTGTATGCATGAATATTCGTCCTCCATTTTATTCATTTGTGTGAGTATTTGAATATATAAGTATCCTGCTCACACCATCTAAACTTATGTACAGCTGTGCTCACTATGGGGAGCTGTGTGTTATCAGTGTAATTCACTGAGAGTACATCTGCTGGCTGGGCTGTGATCTCCACACTAGAGGAGGGAGTGGGTGTGTAACACTGCAGGGTTATTGTTAAATCTCTCTCACTCCTACGGGAATCCGCTTCCTGCTGTGTGAGTGTGTATGTGTGTGCATGTGTGTGAACATGTGTGTGAGTCCTCTCTAGGGTAAGTGAAGGTGGGGTGTGTATGGGGGGGGGATTAAGCTGACTTAAGAAAATTACAAATGAAAGATTAAGAATAATTCTCATGTGGCGTCTCATAATCATTTTTTAATCAGTGAGAGGGGTCAAAGAAGGGAGACAATGACAGAGGGACAATATGAGAGCAGAGATAAGAGGGAAGAGAAAGAGAAGAGGGCGAGGCAAGGGGGGCAAGGTAAAAAGGATCGGAGCAGAAAAAGAGAAGGTGAGAGGTCAGGAAGAAAAAATGAAGAGCAACAAAGGCAAAGAGATAAAAAAAACATACCCAGATGGCATCAGATATATGAGACAAAACATAAAACTGACCAAGTGAAGGATGCGCAGATGAAACCGAAAAACAACATTGAGGATGAATATATGAAAAAGGAGCAGAAATGCCTTTTTATGCTTTTTAATTGACCAATGGGTAAAACTTCTGTTTAATTTCAATTCTAGTATTACTCACCTAGACCAGATCCAAGAGCAGCCACGGTTGCAGGATCTAGCTGGAACGGGTTAATCATCATCTGAGCATCTGGGCCGCTGCTGCCAGCTGGGCTCTCCAGTTTTACACCTGCCAGGCCCATGTTTTGAGCCAGGTAGTACTGGTAAAGCTCTGCCTCAGCTGGAGCCAGGCCCAGATGAAGGCTGTGTTGGATCTGCTTCATGTTCTGCTGCAGGAGCATCATGTTGTGCATGTGTTTCTCGCTGGTCATATGGATGCGCAAGTTCCGCGCCACGTTGGTCTCATAGTCACACACCTGTTGGAAGCAAGGCCAGATAAATTACACATTTTTTAGGGGATCTGACTCTGCTAGTTTCTTTATCATCATCACACTTAAAATTAAATTATAATTCGAGGACCCCCTTGAAAACGAGATTGTTCATCTCAAGGGGTTATTCCTCTTCAATAAATAAATGTCAAATTCATTATGTAATTCATTTTATATATTGTTCAAAATGGGCATTGACAACAACTGAAGCAACAACATAATCTTAATAGCTAATCCACATTTTAGTAAGTCGGTCATGATGAGGAATTTCTTATGGTTTCTACAAAACTTGGAGATAATGCTATAATGTTTGAGGAATTCAGTTAATTTTTTAATTTGTATTAGTGAAAGCAGTGTAACAGTGACACACAAGGTAAATGACACATATAATACACAGACAATTACATATACGTATGTATATACAGTGACAGACAGTAAAGACAATAACATACATCATTCAACAGTTATAATGATGTGGTAAGAGGCAGAGAGAATGGTGTGTGAGAATAGAGTGTCTATGTATATGGTGTGTGTAAGTGTATAAATGTTGGGGTGTTTAAAATTCAGTTTTATAATGACCAGAGGTCAGATGATGTGGCCACGAAAAATAATAGACATAGTGACGCACAGGAAAATAAATGACTCATTGTTTAAACACTGAAACAAGCAAATTGGTATGTAGCTACCACAGTGCTACAATGACACTGTTGTTTCATTACCTCACAGCGCCAAGTGGGCTTCTGTTTGGGCTTGGATGGCGAGGGCGCACCGCAGCCTCCACCAAGGCTGGCACTGGGCACAGGGTTGGCATGGTTATGGTTATGGTTGTATTGTGCCTCACTGCCACCGTTCTGGAGTGTTTGTACGTTGTTCAGATGCTTGTCCGACTGCATGTGGATGCTTAGGTTGCCTTTGGTGGTGGTTGAGTAGTTGCATACCTACAAGGGAAGAATGAATACAGTGATGTGTGATATACACTATGCACATTTATAACAAAAAACAGCTGATATCTGATTAATGATTAAGTATTAAAATTCAGATTCTCTTCAGTCAGTCTTATGATGTAATTACTTTAACCTTTATAGCTGTGACAGGTGTTGTTGAATAAAAAGAGAAAGACAAACACATTTAACTCCCTCCTTCCCCTCTTCTGACACTGAATTTTCAATTGAGTAAAGATGTACAACTGTAGAGGTTGCCATAAATGGCCAGATGCCTGTGCCCCAAAATTGGCCTGAAAAGCAAATTGCATTATCTATATTGCCAAGATGCTAATATACTTGTTGTATTAACATATGTCCACCAAACCCAGAGAGACATTTGTTTTGGTTAAATTAAGGATAAAAGTTGGCTTATGAAACCCAATGCAATAAAAAAGAACATTTCAGAAAGATAAAAAAGACAGAAAAATAGTCCATAGAGATGAAAAATTAGATGGACAGACCTCACAGCGGAAAGGCTTGTATCCACAGGTATAGCTTTCGCCTCTGGCTAAACGAGGGTGAGGCTGTCCTGTGCGGCAGTACACACATGATCCACCAGACTCCGGATGTTTCTCCTTCATGTGGGCGTCCAGTGTCTGCTGGTACTTGTAGTGCCAGTTACACTTGGGACACTTCAGCGTCTTGCAGGAGTTACGTGAATGCATCATCGTCATATGCCCACCCAGAGACCGTGAGGATCCCAAGACCGTGTCACACTTGGGGCACTCCACCCCACTACCTGGGGAACCTTCACCTGGACCAGGGGTACCAGGTGTGCCGGGAGTTCCAGGCGTACTGGGATTTCCTGTGTGTTGATACAGAGGTCCAGGACTCTCATCATCTCTGCGCAACATCATCATGTCAAGGGGGTGGGAGGAGGGCGACTCATCCCGTCCTGTCAGGGCTTCACTGGTTGAGTCATTGCTGCTCTCCCGCTCTCGGGCAGCTGCCAGGGCAGTGGACAGGCGGCTCTTCTCCATCTCTAGCTTCTCACACACGGGCAGGGAGGAGGAGGAGGTGGATGCAGGGCCTTTGATGTCATTGTTAAACTTTAGCACACTGTTGGAAAGGGGGGAAATACTTTGGTTTAAGAGAGGGAAATCTTTGCTACTGGTGCTGTCGGCACGCTGTCCAGTCATTGCCATGTTCATGGCCTGTTCCTCCTCCTCATCTGCCTCCATTTCTACTCCACCACCATTGGAGTAAGCATCCTCATCCTGCTCTGGACTTTCTCCTCCAACTGCACCAGGCTCCCGCTTGACATGCGGGTACTGGCTCAGGTCCGGCCCATTGGGTTGCAAAGTGCATGTGTCCCTAACGTGGCCCTTGCAGTCACTATTAGAGTTCTGACCTTCCAAGTTGCCACCAATGGCAGCAGCAGCAGAACTCCCGCTGGGGGTTCTCTGGGCACCAGCCCCTCCCCCGAGGTTTGGGTTGGTCTCAGCCTTTGGCATGGTTTGGGTTCTGGGGGTTTGGTCATTGGAGGAGCTGCTGGCACTGCCCTTCAGGAAGGCAAAACCTGCCTGAAGGGAATCGGTATTCTCGCCACTACTGTGGAAAGCATTCCACAAGCCGCGGAGCCCCGTGTCTGGCCCTAGGAAGTTGGCAGGTGTGGGAAAGTGGGGTAGCACAGAGTTGGTGGGGTTTTTTGGTTCCAGAAAGCTTATAAGAGGTTCTTTGTCCTTGCCGATGCCCTGGATGATGGCAGAGACGTGCTTGTTGCTTAGCAGCTTCTGCTCCTGATCATTCAGGGTCATACGGTGGTCATGGACAGCATGTGTCACGAAGGAACGGCTGTAGCCAAAAGACAGCTTGCACAGGAAACACATCAGCACAGGCTTCCGCCGTCCATCGGCCACGCAGCCCTCAAACTTGGACAAGTCCACATTGTTGGGGACATCTTTGGACACACAGGAGTTTTTGGCTGCACCATCCGCCTTCAGATAGTCTTTGTCATTCTTGTGGCGGAGGTCATAGACACGGAAACTGTGCAACATGGGACGAGTGCCCGCCAGCCCTCCAGCTGAGGTATTTGGGAAGGAGGGGTGGTCGGCCACTAGGGGGTTATTCCCCAGGGATGAGGCGATGTGGAAGGTGTTGATGATCTGGGGGTAGAAGGACATGGGTGCAGCGGGCTGCTCCAACCGCTCCCCCCCTGGGCTCAGGCTACTCTGGCCACTGCTGACCTGGGCATTGGGGAAGGACTGGGGGGACAGCAGGCCCCTGAATTGGAGAGGCCCAGAGAGCCCCCCCTGGTTGCCACACTGCTCTTTGGCATCCTCCAGGATGAAGGCAGAGCCATCGGGCTGGTAGATGATCTCGCCACTCAGGTTCTCCACATCACTATCCTCTTCCATTTCCATCTCGCTGTTCATTTCCCCCATTTCTGCAGCACCCACCTCATGCTCTCCTTCATCTTCACTCTCCTCCCCTACCATCCCTTCAACCTCCTCACCCTCCTCATGACCTCCAGTGGTAGGCAGGCGGGCGTTGGGGCAGTGGTGCTCCATGTATTTTTGTAAACTGGAGAAGGAACTAGAACATTCGTTGCACGGGATCTCCTTTGCCGGTGCCACAGGAGATGTGGCAGGGGCAGAACAGTCCGAACCCAAAGCTGCTCCTCCTCCTCCTCCTGGTAAAGTCCCGGTAACACTCCCTTTATTACCGTTAGTAAAGCTTTCTCTCCGACTCTGTTCCATTACAGGGTCGATGGTTGCACTAACATTGGTGGGGGTAGCAGTAGACCTTAGCGGACTTAAAGCGGGCTCTCCAAGGCCATTCTCTGGCTCTCCAATGGCAGCAGGCGACGATTGGTTGTTGTTGTTGGCGTTGTTGCTGTTGGCGAGACTGGTCTCCATGGCGACGACGGAGTTGTCCTCAGCAGCAGCGTCCAGCCTCTGGCCACCATGTTCCTGCTGCCGTGATGACACCATAGGGGGAGAGTCACAAGTTGCCATGACGACCACTACATAGGGATCTCATCTCATCCAGCCTAACAGGGACCTGAGTTGGGGAAAAACAGAAATAAAAAAGAGATTTAGTAAATGGCGTTTAACAGCATATATTGTTGGCTAATTCTAAACTACTGTTAACTCATCCAAATGAGGCTTGCAACAATACAGTTAGTTCTAAGTAAAATGTAGGGTGAAAGTAAGTTTAAATTAATTAGAGCATAGGTTGGTGATTTTAGTATTGCGTGTGATGACAGTTATCTACCTCTGTATAGCCTACCACCTACCAAAAATAAGAACAGTGTTAAGTAGCTAGCACCATGATTGAAAAGTACAGAAATCCAATATTAACTGCTCCCGCTTGCATTTTTGTCTTATAACTGGCAGACGGAGATTGCTTGCCACAACCACAGAAAAAAAAACATACTTGAACAAAAGTTTTGTCCCTTATTGACCCCAGGGACCAGAGCTTGGAAACAGGGGAAATTAGGTATAAATGAATGAAGCAGCTCCCACAACAGCTGGCTGTGGGGACTTTTATAAGAATAACCCAATTGCCTAGTAAATAGATTCTTTGATCGACAAACCACTGTTCAACACGGGAAGCAGTTTTGCTTCTGTTGTGTCCTGCGTGTGCAAATGCTATGTTAAAAAATTATTATGTCAAGTTAGTACTAGCTCAAGTTGTGGACAATTAACTAACACACAGAGGTAACATTAATCAATCAAGTGTATCTAATAACTTATATGCAAAATGGTTATGTCTTCCTTTTAGAGGAAGAGCAGATTGGAGTTAGAGGAGTATTCAATCACTGGCTAAATCAGTCTTGGAATGTTCTTACCAGTCAGGAGTTGCTAATTACGCAGCACCTATTAACCTATTAATGCCATGAAGGTATGACTTAGACTCTGTGTGGACAAGGAAAGTATCAAATTGTATACTGTCATGCAGCTAAGGAAAGGTAGAACACTGCATGTTGAAAAAAGGGTGCAGATGCAGGAATAAATCAGGAAATTAAATAATATTTACATTCATAATATTTCAAATATCTTTTCACAGGAGCTATAAAGGAAAGAGATAGAGAGAGAGAGAGAGAGAGAGAGAGAGAGAGAGAGAGAGAGAGAGAGAGAGAGAGAGAGAGCATGAGCTTCCATGGAGAATGATGTTTGGAATACCAGTGAGATGTTATCAATCCTGGGCGGCTGCCCATCTCTCAACCCCTCACTACTTCAATCTCTTGGCTTTTCACAACAAGCCACAAATGCAAACGCAAAGGCACACAAATGCACGCACACAATGTACAAAAAAGCCTCCTAAACCTACAAACACACACAGCACCCCACAGTCATTTCATTTTGTAATCATAGGCATAATTTCCCAACACCTAAAGAGAACAAGAAGAAAACAACTGAGATAAAGCCATTAGGGAAGAAAAAGCAGACTAAAAGCTTGAGAACTGAAGCTTCATTGCTGCTTAGAAGAAACTGCTTTCTTGCTCAGCTAAATGCAACAAATGAACTAGTTGTGCGTGCCAGTGTTTTTTCACTTGATACAGTACCAGCGCCTTTCGGATGCTTGCGTGTAAATGAGCTGGCATTAAAAGAAAGCTTTAAAGAGCCATGTTAACCTTTAACCCAATCCACCTGCTGCTTAATTCTCCCTCTCTTTTTCTTCACTCCCTCTCTCTCACTACAAAGCTACAAAGCAATTAGAGGATTAATCTGCAACAATCCACTGCTAAACAAAGCCAGTGGGAGGGACAGTAAAAGCGTGAGGAATGAAATCAAACATGTGTGTGAGTATGTTTGTGGGTGCATGTGTGTGCACGCGCTATAATCAGGTCGAATCTGACATATCCCAGAGATGATTCCATGGGGACTAGTGATAGATTAAAAGGGAGGAATTATGTTTTCTCTATCTGTGTCTCACTCAGTTTCTGTCTCTCTATTCCTGAGATTAAAGAAAAAAATGACAAGGAGCCGAAAATTTATTTCAGTGCTTATTTGAGACGTAGATGTGTGACATGTACATGACAAAGTCACCTCCTAAGCATAGGTATGTACAGTCAGGAAGGGTAAAGCATAGTTCTAGAGCAAACATTGCTAATTTTTCACATTTCTATAAGCATGAAGTGCAAAAATGTCTGCCAAAAAGTTTATTTCACTTAAGTGTGTATACACTGTACATTTCTGTGACCAATATCCTACCAATAACTATCTTCACTCCACCCAACTGTTAGATCAAGATTCAACATACTTTATCTGATCTGATTTTTTTTTTTAAGTATTTCTTTAGCCCAAGGCACAGATCCTGAACATTACAACTATGGTTTTCTACACCCCTATACACAAATAACACAAACACACCTGTCTACGTGTTAAGTCACACTTGTAATTGCAAAGAAATTAGCAGCAATTAGCTCTGTATTCTAAACAAGCACAGAGTTTCACAGTTTCACCACAATTTTCTCAATTTCAGATATAGCTGTGCTCCCTGTATGACAGAAGAGGTAAACTAAATGAGTTTGGCAGTAGGGGAAACGTATATATAAAAAAGACTTTTCCAAATCCATTTAAATTAAAGCTCAGTCAGTTTTTTACCATAAATCATCCATTACGCTTACCTTAGAGCCAAAACAACATACTGGGCTTCTTCCTTCCATCAAACATATAGATATTTCATTTTTTCCACCAGTGTCCCTCTTACCAAGATTTGTCTTTAATGTGATTGAGGGTAAATCGGTTCAGAAGCAGTGGGTTTGAGAGCTAATGCAACAGGATTTACTACTTGTCAGTGGTGTCATTTGACTGCTTATTTCATTGGGGAGCAACCCCTTTGAATTGTAGCTCGGACATAAAACACTGTGGTTTATGAATTATGCATCTCCTAACACCTTAAGTATGGAATTATGTCTTATGGATAAGTCAATGTGAAGCACTTGGCACTGACATATCACCCCTAATGCTAACAGGTTAGCAGCTGTTTACATGTGTGTTGCCTGCCAACAATAATGCAACTGTCCATTATTTTGTTATCTCTGGTTCTAATTGAACCCATTCATTGTGCCACCAACAGACCACTGACAAACTATGTGACTAATGCTTAAGTTGGATATCAGTGTCTCTTAATAATTTACCCTTTTGTGGAGACTCCAAAGTGGAGCTGTATTCTGCTTTCAGAAGACCAGATGACTGGTAAGCTCGTAACTTAGCCCATCCTCTCTTATGAAAGAGCAACGTGGTGCAGTGCGGCCTATGTGCAAGAGTTTGAAGACATTCTGATCCATTCAGCATGAGTTCATTTAGCATAGTTGGACAGAGAAGTGATTAGATGTCTGGTGTCGCTATCAAGTGAATATATTTTCCTCTTCTACCTTTCTGAGCTGAAAGCAACACTTAGGATGCCGAAAATCTTTAGACTTGCACCAATCGATACAATAACCTGTAATCATCTCTATAAAAGCTGATTACCTGACATTTTGTTTCAAGAATAAATAGATGCAAAGGTTATCTGCCTTGCTTCCTCTTGTTTTGCTCCATTCCCCAGGATTCGCACCTTCACAGCAGTAGTGCCCACTCGTGTTTCTTTTAAGGCAGATAATGTTACTGCTAGCTAAGAAACCTTTCTCTCTGGCTCTCTCTCTCTCTCTCTCTCTCTCCCCACTGGCTTATTTCGCTCTGCTAACCAACCAGACTATTTTCAATTGAAAGAGAGAGATAGATAGACAGATACATAGAGAGAGAGAGAGGGAGAAACTAACAGTGAAGCCCAGGTTTTTCCACACTGCAGAAACAGTTTTAACAGAAGAACAAAAGCTATGGCCTGATCCGCTCCTATACCTCTGTTTTTTAATTAAGCATGTCCCCTTGCTTTCACACGCATGCACACGGACACAAGCTCACACAAACACACACACATACACTAAGGTAATTAAAGTGGCAGATCAGATCCAGTAAGAGGCAAATAATAGCGCAGGAATGCCTGGTTTGGACACTGCTAGTTCTGATGGAAGAAAAGGGCCTAAAAGACTCTTTGGCCTATTGTTTTTCTCCCCCCTCCCCTCCTCTCTCCTCTATCCCTCCATCTGCTTTTCAGTAGTTCCCTGAGAGACAGAGAGGCAGTCTAAAGCAGGGGATTTCTTCTTTTTTTTCTTTTTTCCCCCAACTTTTCTCTTGTCTCTCTGACTCGGGATATTCAAGCACTTCCGGTTTAGATAGAAGTTGGATCCTGTATCTTACAAAAGCTACCACAAAGGTCCCGTGTCAATTAGAAGCTTGTTAAAGTTGTAATAAATGTGCTGATAATACATAAAGTGTTTCAACACATGTCCACAGTGCAGACCTGAGATACTGAGCTCTTGGTAAAGTCAGGGTCTCCTCCTGCTTTTGTCCTCCTGTCAGACTATCAGGCATTAGCCAGAGAAGCAGCCTGTTAAATGCCAAACCTGTAATTTCAGTGTCGCCACACTGCCTTCTTTGTTTACACGGGGATCTGTTAGGTTCAAATTCTTCATCACTAACTGTCCGATATCTTAATGCAAGGGCAGACAGCGCTGTTAATACCGCTGCGAATATTTATAAGATCTGTAAACACTGGAATTAGGCAGATCTGTGCTTTGGGATGTGGTCTAAAAGAAAAAAAATTGTTCACCCTCTGCTTGTCAAAATGTTTAGATACATATGTGAGCACAGCTAATAACTGGTGAAAGTAAATCCAGACTGAATCTTTAAGGTGACCCATGAAAGCTTGTAAAGTCAAACAACAAAGTCAGAAGACAGCGTGAGACTGCGGCTATGTGTCCATTCCTTAAGGTCTCCTAGAAGGTCATCCCTCTCTCGGCATGTGGCCCCTAAGTCTAACACCAAATATTCTATCAAAATGTCACCGAGTGTTAGCCAAAGACAAAGGCGAAGGGCACTGTGAAAGCCCCTGCATCCATCTCCCACTGTCAGTGCCATGAATAGACCTACTCTGGTCTAATTAGACCTGTTTATTTGTTGCCATGCAGAAATGGAGGGATGAAAAACGAAGTGGATGAAGGAGGAGGGGAATTATCTCCTTCCTCACAATGCAAGAGGAGCTTGGGCTGCCATCAAAGAGCACTGAAGCATGCGTGCACAAACACATATGCACACATGCACACAATCACAGACGAGGGCCTAATGCTCTCTGTTTAAAGTCTTAAAAGGAAGGACAGAGGGAGAAAATTGCAAAAGGATGAGAGGGGGAGGGCTTTTGCGTGACCAAGTTCTTAATCTCACAAAGGGTTTTCATGCAGCCCTTGTTTGTTGCCTGAAGGTGTAATATTAGACCCTAGATGCAGTAGATTTCCCCGATGCCCCCCCACACCCTTTTCTGTCCGCCTGTCCTCTTCCCTATGTCTCTCTTGTGAGCAAAGGCCTTCATTACCAAAAGACACCTTATCATTATTGCAAGGCGCGGCCCAGACACCTAAAGCAAGCCCCACTCCATTTAGCACAGGAATCTTGTTCGACAAATTACTTACCCCGCAAAAAAAAAAAAGAAGCCTTTTAGCAAATCAAAATTCAAAATGATGCCTACATGAGCAATGATCTCGGAATGTGAAAGGAGGAAAAAGAATGGAGAGAAAGTTTTAGAGCAGGAGGGGGAACCAGGATAATGAGGAGAAATGTAAAGGACGGAAGTGGCCTTTTTTCTTTTGCTAGAGTAGGTATGCAGTTTCTATCCCTCAGGTTGATGACAAGTAAATTGGTCTCATTGGTTGCTCAGGTAACATACACCCAACTGCCCTCAGGTCCTTACCTGATAGTTCATTGTTAGAGAAAAACATATCTGGGTGACCTTGGATATAATCGGCAACATGTGAGATGAGAGCGTCATAGGACACAAAAAATAGTCAAGTATGCAAAAACAAACCTGTTGACCAGGTGAGAACAAATAGCGAACCCATGTTTGTCTTTTCTTCCTTCTCAGAGCAACAAGAGAATCATATCACTCAAGCCACGGATGGGTGCCAAAATCTGATTTAGGATCAGATTACACCAGCCCCTATCCTAACTTCAACCAGGATCAGGTGAAAACATCTGTCATGTCCTCCAGTCACTGCTTAGAGGCAACCACCTCAAAGACTCTAGGACATCCTATTGAGTTTAGAGCCCAGTTCAATTTATTTCTGTTAAGCAGTTTTTCATTATAATGTGTATCCTAGGTTAATGTCAGTCTTTATCTGCTGCTTGTACAGTTTTATGGAGGCAAAGTTTAATGGATTAAAGACAACTTTGACTGGCTTTAACATTTTTACAAATTGACTTTGGGTTTACACAGTCCAGTCTAAATATATGCACAAGTCGTTGAGGAGGCAATATTTCAAACTAAATTCAAACTGAAACATGAAAATAAACAGTCAGACACTGCTGGGTCGCAGTCACCACTTACTGCTCTTGCTAAAGATTTTTTTCCAGCATCAAAGGCAAAGCCAATCTACATAGTTAATGCCTCCATTTTTTTTATACTCCCCTTCCTCGAACTCAAAACAGCAAAGACCGAGGGGAGTGAAAAAAAGTCGGGATTTTTCTTTTGCCGGCAATCTGGAAACACTCTCTAGTTAATTAGGGTTGATTGGAAATGAACCGCACAAACAAAGGGCAGCCTATGCCCTGACTATTATGACTGTGCACGCGTGCATACACATGCACAGGGGTGTACTATAACCACCTTAGAAGCGCATGCTGGTAGAAGCTCCACTCTCTAGACTCTTCCCCTCGCTCTCTTTACCCCCTCCACCTCCACCCCCCAGATTAAGGGAATGCACCGCCAAAGAATGTGTGACGACCTCCACTGCCACAGAGCAAAACTTCCAGCCCCTGACGCCACAAAAGGCAAGAAGGTAATTAAGTTTGAAAGAATAGAAGCACTGCCACAAACAAAGCACCAGTGTCCATGGGGAGGGATTGGGGGGGGGGGA
Source organism: Sander lucioperca (assembly GCF_008315115.2). Classification (NCBI taxonomy): domain Eukaryota; kingdom Metazoa; phylum Chordata; class Actinopteri; order Perciformes; family Percidae; genus Sander; species Sander lucioperca. The sequence goes on along the minus strand of NC_050173.1, from coordinate 18,992,679 downwards.
GTGTCTTGGTGTGTGTGTGTGTGTGTGTGTGTGTGTGTGTACATGTGTGTGCATGTTGAGGGGGGTGGGGGGTTGAGGCAGAAAAGCCATTAACATTCAATGGCCGGGTGAGAGAGAGGAAGGAGGGCAAAGGGGAACTGAGGATGCCATTCTCTCTCTCTGTGCTTCTCCCTGTCTTTCTCTATCGCAGCACGACTTGTCTGTCCATTCTTTTTATTTATCTCTCTTCTTTTCATTTTCTCTCAATCGCCCTCACATCTGGTTTGGACCCCCCCCTCTGCCCTCCCAAATCACCCCTCACTACACTGCAACAGCTCTCCAATGCTCTTTTTGGCGTCTTTGCTGTTCCTTGTTGTTACTCCCCATGTGAGGGGTACCCCCCTACAGACAACACGCTCACAGACAAATGCACTCACACCCTACTTTTTTTGTTTCCAACTCAAGCTCTTGATTATGTTTTGCAAGGCTACATTTGACACTTTGCATACACTGAAGCTTGATGACAGAACTAGCTAACAGTGATACACACACACACAACATCCCTGTTGGTTACCACCTCAGAGTGCTAAGAGCTAACTAGATTACCACCATACACACTCAAATTCACACACACACGCAGACTCACAACATGCAAACACAAAACATACACAGGGGGCTTTCATCTTTTTTTGCCACATCTCCAGCAAAGCAGTTTAACTCAATTAGCAAAGAATGTAATTTTATTTACAGACTCCCAAGTAACTCGTAACACACACATACACACACACCCAAAGACTCACAGAGTATAAGCAAACTGTCCCTCTCCCACGTGGTTGGAGCTAAGAAAGAAGTATTCATTGCTCTTGGATGTGTGTGTGTGTGTGTGTGTGTGTGTGTGTGTGTGTGTGTGTTCGGACAGTGGAAAGATCATGAGACACATTTACGTCAGATGGGTGAATCAGACAAACCACCGCTAAATTTCAATGAGGGATTCTTTTGAAGAGAGGAGGGTGAGAAAGAGGAGTTAAAAGTCAGGGAGAGGTGTGCGCACACATGATTGTACACCTACTATCCATCTCTACTTCTGCACAGTTGAGGAAAGCAAGTCACCAACTAATTGTGGTTTTGTGGCATTATGTGTTTAGTAATCTGCCTCTCTTTGTCTCTGCATCTCACCAGAGACATGGATTAGTGCTAAAATGATGACTGCGTAATCCTTGATTTGCCTGTGCTAAATAAATATTAATCTAGCCTGCTCATCATGCTCGTGTAAGGTACAACATACACAATATGAAAGGGCTTAGCTGTTACATAAATCACAGCCTTATCCTTTGGATGAGGCAAAAGCATGAGACCATGCACACACAGACACACACTTACTCTTTGCAATGCCATAGCAAATCGAAGAGGGTGGCAGGGTGGGATTATTTGCCAAGAGAAATTGATAATCCTGCTTAATACAAAGACTAAAAAAAATCTGGTCTCTAAAAAAGTGTGTTTTCTATTGGAGTGTGTAGATGCACACAATTATACATCACCACAGGAAGAAAATAACAAATATCACTCATTTGTGTTGATTCAGACCCCTCTCTTTCTCTCACTCTGCCTCTCAGCAGGTCTGTTTAGAAAAAAATACTGCTGGGATCATGAAAAATGAAAGCTACCATTGCTGGACTCTCTTTCTCACACACACACACACACACACACACACACTTAAATTGACAAGGCCGTGGTAGTGCAGCGCAGAAGAGGTTAGGCAAACATTGTCCACGTCAGTCAAGGATAGCACACACTCACAGACAGACACAGAGAGCAGTCTCTGACGCAGGCATTTCACATCCACCTGGCAAATATAAACGGCTGGTTATACTGTATCAACTACCATGAGCCTCCGATTCTCTGCTTATTTTAAGCTATGATAACAAGCGACACTTGTAAAACAACTTGTATGTGTAGCTTATTCTAAGCCTCAAAAGTAGTATGATGTATTCTTAAAATACTCATCACAGGCACAGCAGTTAGAAATTAAAAGCATGAAGTACTTTTCCAGCACTGAAATCAATTTTGCAAGAACAGTAAGTCCTGCTGATATTTTGGAACCTATTATTACAAACTAATGCAGCAACTCTGGCTACTTGTTGCCTAACATGCATTCCTTTTTAGGACAGGAAAAAAAAAGTCACAAATGTTGCCCTATTTGGTGAAAGATGTCTATCTGTATCAAGTGACCAAGGAACATGCCAGCAGAACAGCTATGAGAGGAAAGTACATATTCTTTAATGCATTGCACCACAGCAGTGTGGTTGCTGGCTGTCTCAAATGCCAGTTATTACTCTATTGTGGTCTAAACAGGCAAGGACATTCTCTCTTGCCATTGTGTTAAAGTCAGCTGATTTATGTTTGCTTTACCTGTGCTTATCTGTCCAGTAACACTGTCAAATACAAGAGAGTAGCACAGAGGAGAAGAGAACATCTGTTTTTCCATTTAACAGTTGCGTATACAGGACACTGAGACACCTTGCTAATTGTACAGACATTTCTCTGACATGGCGACCGAAACTTGCAGTTCTTTTCCAGGGGTAACAATAAAGTTTAAAGTTCAAACCCCCACACTGTTTTCTAAAGACGGTACTCGGCGGGACCCTAGCCCTGTTATTATCTTCATAAACATAATCATAGGGCAGGTATCCTGACTGACGCCACAAGCTATGTGCCCCTCACTTAAACATCTCCGAAGCACTTCTCTGACACGCCACAAAAAGACTATTAATGTCTTGAGCATTTTCAACAGGAAAAATGTGCGCGCCTTGCATAAGAATAAAGCACAGATGAACACACATTTAGGCACACTTGTATACATAGGTGGGAGCACGCATAAGTGATTTTGTGGGGGAAAAAAAACACACAAAACAAAAATGCACACATACCTTTTAGCTTTCCAAGAGCTCGAATACTCGTGACAGGTCTAATTTCTGGACCCAGGGAATTACTAATTAACTTAAGCTTTTGGCTCTCTATTTAATTAGAGAGGTCTCCAAATGAACTTTAGACCAAAGCCATTTGCTTTTTAAACAAACCCCCTTTTTCTGACAGCTGTTGTGAGTTTGCCCTCTTCTCACAAAAACCACAAGGAAAGCACAGTTGTTATTTATGCCATCATAGGCTCTTTTTCTGGTTACCGTGGGAGGGAAGAAAGAGAATGGAGAGGGGGGGGAGGATGAGCAATTGAGTTGAAAAGTGTACATTTTAATTGGATTTCACTACAAACAAACAACTGTCAGATGTAATTAGCGTGGTTTTAGATTAGCACCATAATATTCCTTTATCAAATAAACACCATGTCACGCAAATCCAGGGCCAGCCCGCTGAGAGGGAACCGAGATTAAATGGACCCATTACCCCGCCGTTCGCTTCAGGAAATAACCGCTATTAGATATAAGTGACACAATAACATATTGAAATCTAACATGTAAGACCGAAAAATGTCTCACTGTGTCTGTGTACTTCCTGTTAAATAATCAACATAAAATAAAGATCTCTTTCTTTGGCTGTCTTTCTCTATTTTCTCTGTTTGTGCGTGTATGTGTGTTGCATTGCCCTTAATGTGACAACCAGGGGAGCGTGGAGGTCAATGACAGGCAGCTGAAGACCACAGTCAACAATATCTCTCCTTTTTTTTGTTTTTTTGCTCTCTCAAACATGCACAGATTATGCTTATGGCAAAGCTAAGGCACATTCAAATGGATAGTATGTATCTTATTTTTTTTAATTAGACATATATACTGAACAGGGCAAGCAATCACTGTGTTCTGGTGTTTTAATAGAATCTCTCCTGCTACTTTTACAATATTACAAAAAGGATGAGCGTCTCTGACAAGCCAAAAAGAACACCGGACCATCCATCACCACATCTTGACACTTGTTTAGGGTATTGTGTTAAGGAAGAGGTCCATTATTCAGCCATACTTTGCTTTTTTAACAATTCCTCCAAAGCCTTCCTATATCTGCTCATCTAAACTGGGATGAAACACCGCAAAACTCCCCTCTTTATTTAGTCTAGGGGCAGAGAGCTGATACATCAGTAAAACCGCTGACAAAACCGGCCCTGTTAATACCTACAATTTCATATACAAGAACATTCCTGCGACTGCTCTGCTCTTCTTCTTTACTGTCACAGAAAAAAAAGGAGTCTTATTTTTTTTCTCTTTTTAAAAGCAAATAATTTAAGATTATTCTATGGCTGGTTTCAAGCCAGAAAAAAAGAGGCAGGGTTTGAGAGAGATAGTTTTGGCTGGAGTCTTCTCGGGGGAGTTGTGGAGACACATGCTTGCTTGCCTGTATTAGATCAGACTGAGACCTACTGTACATTGGAAAAGGAAAATCTGATTCTTTTAATACTTTTCATCTATCCCTGTAGTTACAAAATGGTCTAGAGAAGAATTCATATTATAGTGTGGCCATGTGGGTGGGCATTTAGGAAAAAAAAATTGAAATTGTATTAAAGTTTCCATGCTGTTAACAGAGTCAAATAATAATAATTATTATTATTGCTATTATTATTAATAGAATAACTGAGAAGGTCTCCATGCAACTAGGGCTAAATTCGTTGGTAAATTGGTCTCATCTCTCATTACACTGTTTGTTTAAGCCCACAAGTCATGCATAATTAATTAGTCACTTATTCCCTGACGAGCCCTGCCAATGGCCTTGATATCTACATGTTATTGCCTTCAGGAATACCACATGCCAATCATGTTGCATATGAGAAATACATGCATACACGGGCACGTGCACATGCTGACACACATATAACTGAACCAAAGAGAAACTAAGGTTGATTTAATTCACATAATATCCTATCATTATCTCATATATACAGATTTTTATTTTTATTTCCACTCATATACAGTATTACTCTGTCCTTATTTCTCCAGTTTTTCTTGTCTATTAATGTGCATTTGTCCTGTGACTGGGCTCTCTGCCTCTTCAATCCCCGCCTTTGTCTTTGGCCAACGAGGAGGGAGAATGTATCATTTGTCATGAGACGTCTTGTGCTATTGTGGTGTATCTTTTCTCAAACCTGGAGAAACTTAGTCATTCATCTACTTCCGTCTTAATTCAGAGCTTGTCTCTTTTTAACTTCTCTTTGGACGAGGTAGTAGCATATTTTCTTTTCTGGTTTTGTTTTTACCTTGCCAGCTTGTAAAGCAATTGAAAATACTTCTGAGAGCAATCGCTAAAAATGTGGCATATGACCTTTTGTACTGTACATTATTTGTTGGTAAGTACAAGAGGGACAAACCTTCCTAAAAACAAAAGCTTGCTGAATGCTTTGTGTTGAATATCTAAAGGCACTCCCATGGACGTGAAGGGGTGAACAAGTGTCCTTCATAGTGACTGCATTAAGGAGTATAGACGACAAGCAATGTCTCAGTCGGAAAGTGAAGTGCAGCATCAAGTGTACACCGATTTACAGAAATAAAATAAGTATAGTTATATTATGTACAATAAAGTAAAAGGTTAGAAATGTCTGTGAGAAGGGAGTTTCTCTTTGCATTCGAATAGCCCAATCACTGTTTGTGCTCCTCCGTAGCTGACTGCCATGCCACAGGAAAGAAAGAACATCCAGAGATGCAAATGAAAGACGAGACAGAAAGCAACAGAGAACATCAGACAGAGACACCAACAGAGATCCACAGAGAAAGCAAATCAGTGAGACAATACGAGAGAAAGAGAGAGGCCTCATTTTTTCAACAGCCTATTTTATTTGACCTAAACCTGAGAATATTAGCCACCCCCAGGGCCCACAGGACCTCAGATCAAACAGAAACAGTCTCGAACACACGGCTCCGATTGTTCTTTCCCCACCCTACGAAATCCCCCCCCCCTTCCACTTTGAAATGAAAAGAATAAACATATTATTCTAAATGAAATACCCAGACCCATGTTTTTCCATGGCTAATATCCTGTATGAGATGGCTGATGCAAAATAGGCAGGAGAGCCTGAGAACAGGACGGAGCACAGAGGGAAGAGAAAAATCCCCCTTTCTATTTTCCCTTAAGAGACTGATGAAGGCCTGGCGAGATGGGAGAGAGACAGACAGAGACATGAGAGAAAGGGAGAGAGAGAGAGAGAGAGAGAGAGAGAGAGAGAGAGAGAGAGAAAGAGAGAGAGTAACGCAATCCTGACTGGCGCAGGACCAACAGCAACAAAAACATTTAGATAACCGCGCTCAATAATGAACGATTTCAATGAGGACAAAAATTACATTTCCTACAGATAACATGCCCCCTTCCCATAACAGAGCCCCGAAACCACGTCATGCTCAACAGTGGTGCACTGGAGTATTATGTTAGGGGAGGGTTGTAGTAACTATATTAGTATCCTTTTACCCCGCCAGAGACAGTACTTTACTGGTTGTAAGTATAGAGCTGGCAGAGCTAAGAGAGACAGGGAGAAATATAGACCCTGTATGACAACTCAACTAGCTTCACTCGAAAAAGCAACAAATCACTTCTCAACCGACTGAACTATAACACTACCGGTGGCACGGCACAAACGATTACCGAACTGCAATACACGCTACAAGGGCCACTCAAAACACTCCACATACATAAAACCAAGGATCGCTGCAGCGCACTTGATCCTCACAGGTGGTGCAAGTTACAGCGAGAACACCATCCCCACCTTTCCCATCCGCTAAGCACTCACTTCCTTTCATGGCAAAGTCTGTCAAGTTGTTGAGAGGGGAAGAGGCAAGAAAAGAGGAGATATAGCGTGGAAAGGAGGCAGAGAAAGAGAGAGGGAGTCTTTGTCCTCCTCCACTCAGCTCCAGCACGTTTCCTCCTCGGGTCTGGCCAGCATTAACATATGAAAGGCGAGGGAAGGCGTGCAAAAGGTCAAAGAAAGAGGATCCTGTCCAATGAGAGACAACAAAAACAGGCCACACCGGCCTTTGTGGCGTTCATGTTCTCCACTACCCAACCTCGTGCCCCTCCCTCGACCCTGGATCATTTCCATACGCCAGATGCAATATCAATGATGACGGTTGATCATAAATTACTCACAAATTCGAGTCGGGTCATATTGAAGTCACGGTGGCAATTTTAAGCTGCGTCACCACCCTTGTGCCCTCCGCCTACCTCTACCAGCAGAGCTCACACAAACACAGGCATTCATAAAAAAACACACCTGCCTCGCAATTCCACTGTTCCCTCTACCCAGACAATATCCGACCAAATCCTTAGCAAACATCACAATAGAGGAAAATGTAAGAACAGTGTAGTTTGATTTGATCCATGAAAGCCGCTCCCTTCCGTCCATGTAAATGCTACCTGAGCCACATCCATCCACTACATAATTGCACACTCCAGTGCTTTAGGGGTGCAGTTTAGTATATACATGGAGGCTTAGGAAGCTAGGAGTTTACCACAGTTACTCTATTATCATACATATTGCCTCACATCTATCTGCTGGCATCCGAACAAACAGCCCAAAACACCAGCCTGGTGTTTCCGGGGTCCTCTCCAGCAAACACAGTCCTCTACCGGCCACAGCGGCCAGAGACAGAGGACTGGAGGGGAGAGAGGGAGGGATAGAGAGAAGAGGGGTAGAGCATTTCATCTCTCTTTCATCTCTGTCACCCAGTCAAGCGTTCAATGCCCCATTCAGCGCCTGCCCAGCATTATGCAAAATAATGCTAATCCCCTTTCCCGTGCTTTCACACTTGTATAAACCGCCGTTCCTGCCTCTGAAAAGCAATTATATCAGTTTACATTCCTGTCAAAAAACAGGATTAGCATGCAAGTACTAGTAGCACCAACTAGGCCCAATCTCTATCCACCTTTGGCTAGCGGGAAGCACAGAAAATTAAATGTTTGTCAACCCTCCCCCTTAAAAAAGAAAGTCCTGCTGCTTGGTTGGGGGTAGCTATAAAGATGTGTTGTAATTAGATATTTGGTTGGAATGAAAAGACGGGCTGAACATTTTTAAAAGGCAGAACTTTTTGTCCCTGTTATTTAGGCCCAAGCTTTTCTTTGCCAGAATATCAGTCTTGTATAATAATCAAAAACAAATTCAGCTATGTCCCTACACAGGGCCATACCAGACTCACAGTCCCAGTCTCGCTTCACAGACAGCAGTGTGTTACACATGTGACACACACAGACTAACACACACAACACACAGCTGAACTGCTGTTGTCCCGTCCGACACATTGCTGCCACATGCGCACAACCTTTCCAATGCACGAGTGCACATGCAAACACACACTGAGCAGACAAGGAAGGATGGCAGAGTATTTTTGAATATGCAAATGCTCGTACAAGCGGAACATGTGTAAATAGGAGTCATTGTGTGCTGGATTAATCTGGACATTCGGGCCTCTCTCTCTCTCTCTATCGCGCTCATGTTTTTTTTTTTTTTTTTTTTTTTTGTGGGGGGGGGGATGCACACCCATCCTGACTGACGACAGATCAGGGGACATTAGTCAGCACAATTAGCCAGGTCGTCATGGCGACTAATGAAATTTGGCAAAGCAGCCAGCCAGGGACTTAAATGAGCTAGCTGGTTATGTGCTAGCATGGGGGGCTGGCTGGCTGGCTGGCTGGCTGCTGGCTGGTTGCCTTACACACACCCATTATTCTTTTTTTCTGCCGTGGTGGTACAATAGAGTCACTTGTATCTCAGCCGATACCCACCGGCGGTACAAGCTCTCCGCCTGACAATTTGCATATGTTAATATAATTAAGTGCTAATTACACTAAAACTCGAATATTCACAAGTACCCTCCCTGGGAGCTACGGAGGGGCTTGATCTCGTTCCAAGTCTTTAACCCTCCTCCGCCTCTTGCTCAGTGTGTGTGATAGAGAGAAAGTGTGTGTTAGCGGTGGTGCCCCAGGGCTGACAAAAAAAGCCCCCCCTCTTTGAGACATAATGCTGAGCTGTTGCGGACTTCTTAGCTTCTCCCCCTACAGGCCTCGCAGAGCCAGGAGGCGTTGACACACTACTACTGCAGACCGTCACCCCTCACACACGCACGCACGCACACACACACACACACACACACACACACACACACACACACACACACTACATAACCAAGAGAATATCACAACTTGATCTATCTAAATATTCAGCTGTGAGATAGCTCTTTGCATCAAAAACTACATGCTTTGAACAGTTGCATAATACATGTTGCATAAAACACTTAGTCTTTTAAAATCCTAAGGAAGAAGTGTAAAAGAGAGATAATTTTAAAAAGACAACTTAGCCCATCACAGTCAAATATGATGATCCAGCTTGGAAACCTTAAAATTGAGAATTTTTACTTTTACTTTGTAAATTCAACCCCACACCATTTGTGTGAGGAGAATGCTGGATACGTTCAATATTGAATCTCCTAAACAGTGGTGACCAGAATGATAGCAGTTATTTAAGCCATAGTTAGAGACAAAAAATCTACATGATTCCCCCCAGTGAGTATGCGTGTATGGATGTGTATAGTGAGTGTAGGCCTGCCGTTTTGATAATGGAGGACAGGCGGTTGTGCTTTTCACATCGTAATGGCCGTGAATCAGGGAGGAAGCCAAGCGGTCGTGCTACAATTAGAGCTCTTTTGTGCCTCTTCCTCTGTCTCTTTCTCCCTCTCTTTTCGTGTTTTCACTCGCTGACACTCTCCCTATCAAGGGTATGTTAAAATAGTCTACTCTGCTCTGCTGCAACGGCTGAATGGAGGGGGGAATTGTGGGTCTGAGTGTGGGGAAATTCACACTGTGCTGCTGCTGGACACGCACGTATACACGCATGCACACACACACACACACCAGATGGTACAGGAAGGAGGATTAAATAAACACACATGCACAGACACACACCTGACAGACGCCTCTGTGTGCACTGTCCCTTAATGAATGTCTATGGGGAGTCAAAGGGTCCAAGCTCATTTAGTTGACTCTCAATAAGATGCAGCATTATGACTATGGTAATACGCTCCTCCCTTTCCCAATAATCATACACAGGTCATTGTGTCAGAGTGATTCATTTCTATCGCACACATCAGCCAGATGTTATTACACAGGAGAGTAAATCTCTCCAATGGATGTCGATGGGCTTCTATGCAAAAAAAGGCAAAAAGAGGAGAAAGAGAAGAAGAAGAAAAAAATATTGTTATACTGTTCACTGAAGCATGACGTCTCGTAATGCAGGTTTGGATGTAGCTCTGTGTGTGTGTGTGTGTGTGTGTGTGTGTGTGTGTGTGTGTGTGTGTGTCTTTGAGGGGGGGAAGCTCCCCTTCACTAATACCTGCTACTCGGATTACCACAGCGTCTTAAGTATTCAACCGGACTCATATTTTCCCTTTCTGCCCTTTTAGCCAAATTGGCTGTCTTTACACTGTAAAGCGGCGATATAGCCCTCCTTACTAAGGGCCTATGGGGGATCCACGAAGAAGAACATTAAAATGCAGCGATAGCCTTGTTGCAAAGCTCCTCTCTATTTCTTTCTCTCTCTCCCTCTCTCTTTCTGCAGCAAAGGCTTCTAAATCATCCAGCCTCCTCTATTAGACGGGAGACTTATTGAGGTAGAAACCATAAAAAATGAAGAAGGGAAATTTAATCCCTGAAATATTGATTTGCACATTAATATCAGATAGGCAGAGGGCAATCTAGCCGGGTGGAAATGACACATTGTCGACCCCTAGGAGAGGCCCGAGCCAATCTTCTAGCTGCATGTGTCTTGGGCCCAGGAGTTATACGACAGACTCAGCCCGTCTCCCTCTCTCTCCTCCTCCTAGTACCCTCTCATCCCTCTCGCCCCCCCCTCCTTCCATCCGCACCCTTAATGAAGGCTGCAATGCTGAAAATGCATTAGCTTTTAATAATCAAGAAGCATTTTCAAGCCAACAGCTATTGTCCTCCCAGGGCTGTCATCCCATCGCTCACACTATATGTTTTTGTGTCCCTCCCCTCTACTGCCACGGGTAAAATGAACGTTACAAGCTGCTTAACTAACATGCAGAGATATACACACCCAGCCTTTGATAACACTAAGACAGCACGCACAGAAAAACAAAAACACAAGGGGCCTGGGCTTCTGCAAACATAAACCTCAAAAACTATCTAATTTGCAAGACAAGAAAATAACAGATTCTGTTATTATAGAGTGAGACAATACCATCATTAACTGATGAAATTCGCTGCAATTAGACAGGATCATCTCCTCTCATAATTTCACTTTTTTAATTTTTTTTTTATTATTAGGCCTAAGCTGCATTTTTGTAATGAAATGAAGGATGGTGTGCAGATGCAATTAAATCGTCTGACGAGAGAGAAGATCCATCCTGTCCAAAAAGCATCAGTGCTCGTTTAACAATCTATAAAATGTATCTGATTTAAGTTAACATTTAATTGATAGAAAAGCAATAACGTTTTTATTTTATTGAATTTAGGTTTAAAATGTACATATCAGCTTATATAATATTAATAATAACAATAATTATTATTATTATTAATAATACAATTCATTAATTCTGATAATTAAAGCAGTGATAACGGTCGTATTTGCTGTTTGAGATTCTACAGAAAACCCCGTATTTTGATTAAAAAGTAGGCACACTGTATGTAAAAAAAAACCTGTGCACAGTGTGTAATACAAACACATTTAAAAGTATAAAAACTGCTTTAAAATCCTATGTTTCCGGGGATAAATGCGTTCTGAAATCCATATTTTAAAAAAGCCAGAAAAGCCGTGAATAAATAGAGACAGTGCTGAAAAAAAGGTCCTGAACACCGTTCATTTGGATCGTATACAGTCTCTCCACGCACACACACTCACTACACCATTACATACCCGGGTTGGAGACTGACTGGCCCCTTGGCCCTGATGTTTTGTTTTTTTTCCTCCCGTGCGATCGATGTCCCCCCTGTCACTGTCGTGTCCCAATCCAAGCCAAGTCTATCTACCTACCTAAAAAAAATAGCCATCGGGGTGCAAAAATACCTGAGAACCCCTACCTCTGTGCTCTGTCTCCTCTAAACAGACACAAAACAACACCAATCGGCAACTTAAAGAAGATGTTGAAACCCGCATCTTTGGGAATTAAGAGAGGGACAATTTACATAAGGAAATGATAAACCCACCGACGCGGATAGGGACCGAGGGTGGAAATGGAACTTGCAGACTATGAATGAACGCCGGAAATTAAATAGTGTTAACATCAATAAATAACAATAGATTATGACTTTTGGATACATTCTGATGTTTCAAATGCCGGTGGTAAAGAAAAACAGGAGTCCCAGGAGTTGGCTGGCTCTAAAGGGACTCGCCGTGCTATCAGTTGCCCAACGATCGCTCTCCCTCCTGGGCGACGCAGCCACCCACGCCTCGGTAAAGTGAGACTACTTTTTGAGCGCAGCAGGTAAAGATGTACGGAATATGATAGGCAAATGCACGTTGCTTTTGTATCGATCACTTAATAAAGGTATCACTTCGACTTTTTTATAGATATAGCCTACTTGTTCGCGAAAGGGGATCGTGTCGAGAGACTTCGTCAATTTGGCTTTGAATGCCTGGAAGGTGCATGAAACCCGATGGGTTAAAAACTGGCATTGAGCGCTGCGGTGCATCCGAATTACCTCTTCAAATTAAATATCTGATGATTGGGGACTGGAATAAGGAATCGGGAAGTGGGGGGAAACATCAAGCCGGAGCCCTCGAGTAGAAACAAGCTCAAAGCGGACATGTCCGAGGGATCGGACTCCTGGAAAGGCAACACCACATCCGCAAAGCCACAAAAGGGGAGAAACGCTCGTCTCGCCTCGCTATATCTAACGTGGAGTATTCAGTGTATCTGTCCACCACACAATCTCCATAACACCAGTACAATCTTAGCAAAAGGCATGTTTGGACGTGATATCCTACTGTAATTGCACGGACACATGCGTAAGAACGCCTGCGACCCTGTCAGTCGCTTGTTTTATTTTAGCCAAAGCGCCGGAGTTGCACTAACATCACGATATCCGCCTTTATTCTGGACTAAAAACACCCAGCACCTGTTATCCAAACAGCCCCGATGTCAAAGATCCACCAGCGAGATAGATAATCGATACCCGACCCCTAAATTTAACACACACCCCAAACTACTCAATAAAAGTTAAAGGGAGAGGTGGAAAGGAAAAAAAAACTTACTTTCTTCCCCCTCCAAAGCCGTCACCTCCGCTTCTCTCTTTGCTCTTGGGTTTATAAAACAGTCACATCCAGCGGCTTGCGTAATTGAACAATCAAAACGTGGAAAAACAGGGGAAATTACAATAATCCTCCAACTTTATATTGGGAAAAGGGGGTAAAACCACAAATGTCAAGCGTTTAGAGAGCTATCCCTTATTTTGGTTCCGGTGGCGGTGAAACGACGTGTCGACGGGCTGCCTCGCAGTTTCTCTTGTGGACGGGGGTCGGGAAACGGAGGAAAGGAAATGAAAATCCGATATGTCTTTATTCTGCTAATTATTATCGTTTTAGCCCTGTTTAAAAAAATGGCTGATTAAGTTGAGTGCGCATGTCTTTGTGTGTCTATTTCCCGATATGCACTCTGGGAATGGGTAGAGAGACAGAGAGAGAGAGGGCGAATGAGAGAGAGAGAGAGAGAGAGAGAGAGAGAGAGAGAGAGAGAGAGAGAGAGAGGGAGGGAGCAAAAGAGAGACGGATAGGGAGGGAGAGAGAGAGAGAGGAGAGAAGTGTAATTAGTGAGTTGATCAACAGTCTCCTCATTGCAAATGACGCGCACACGGAGCCCTGGCGGCCACATAGGTCCATGCCCGCAGAAAAATCCTTTTGTAGGGTTTCTCTCTAAGGGCCAAATAACATGTAGAACAATGGACAACCGCTTCCTGCACACCAAAAAGACTGGACCCAGAATTACTTACAAGTACTTAGAAGTCATCGTTTCCTATAAAAAAAAAAAAAAAAGAATTGTTTTGCAGATGGATATTTCTGTACTGAAGTGCAGAATGCTCTAACAAACACAAGATTAGTGTTTTGTTCTACCAATGATGCTGATCTGTTGTATTACATCACCTTGATTTTATTGATTATGACACTACATGTGAATTAGTTTTTCTAAGATGCCCAGAGTGAACAGTCCGAGAAATGTTCAGAGAATATAAAAATACTTGTGTGACTATGAGGTTTGGAGCAATTGAATGAAAATGAAAGAGATGGACCTTGTGAACAACACTTTTTTTTTAAAATCACTAATGTGCATAAAAACAGACAGAAAAACCCACCCGAGGGAGAGAATGCCACACAACTGTACTGTGTCGCGCATCAAAACGGGCCTGCACATAGTGTAGAATACATTTTATAGGTAACATAATTTATGCACACACATGTGAGTAATTTACGCTGCACATGGATGGACCGTTTGGGCTCTTTATTGTATTCTCTAATAATATAGTCGTTTTTTTTTCTCGGAATGAGGATACTATATCTTATTTGTTGCATATATGGCACATATAAACGTTCAAGCATAAAAATCAAAGCTACAGTGCATCACAGTAATCCAACACATGTTGGAAAGCCATCACTGCCCTTTTGGGACCGCTGAGGCCACGTGTGGGTTCAATAGAACCAAAATTGCAAAATCAAATACAGGGTCACAAAAAAATCCCCCTCTCTATTAAAAGCTCCATTCACTGGCGTTTACATTTAGTGTCCTTACAAAGTGCATTGGTCTGTTGGCCCTATATCCTTTGAATGCAAACCGTTTACTGTGTGTTTCCCCCCCGGTTTCTTAATAGTAGCTTTTGGGCAAGAGGAAGACTTTACACAGTCTGAATCGGGGAGAAAATCAAGAGATCTTGTACGCCTTCATGGAAAAAATCGAAGCTGGGGGTGAATTGAACTGCATGAGCCGGGGATTGGGATGTGATGATAAGGCTGCTGCTGGCAAGTGAACTACGAGGTGTACTTTGCAGCCACATTGACTGGACAGCACCCATACCAACTGGATCCTTAAGAAGCCAAGAGATTCGATCCCGACCCGACCCGACTCGAGGCTGGTTATTCTGGGTTTAGAGAGGTCTCTGACAAAGGGGGTGGGTGGGTCGAGGTGAGGAACAGAGGCGTCACTTTTCACCCGGATCCAACGCTCCTGCTGCTGCCGCTACCGCTGCAGCTGCCTGCCTGTCCTCCAGGGGGGCTTTCTAGCCTGTCAGCCTTGGGAGGCGTCGCTCACAGACGGCTTGGAGAGTCGAGTCAAGCCGCTGCTGCAGCGGTCGCGCAAAAAGTCCACCGGGGCCGTGCGTCGAGCTTCATAAAGCTGTATGGAGTGGACCTATTTCTCTTTCGACTTTATACACCTAAACGGAGGACTTTTGTACACATAAACCGCCGTGTTTTTTTTCTTTTTTTATTCGAGCATCTCCGTTTCTGTGAAAGGATGTACTTATTACCCACTTTCTATAATAAAATGTGTGCGCGCTGTTGACATATTTAACGGAGTTGCGTTTTCATTTTGTTTGTTTTCAATGAGAAAAAGAGAAAGTATAAAGCGGATTTAGAGAACTGATATAGGCTCCCGCTTATCTCTTAACCTCCTGCATTCTGTAAATCCCCCCGGTCTCCACCCTCCCTCTCCCTGCAGACGATGCTCTTTCTCCGGAGGACCGCTTGACAAAAGACCGCGTTAACTAATATTTCGCCCCATTTCCATATCAGCAGCATCCTCAATTAATTATAGATTTTTATCTGTAAACTCCGTCTGGTGTTTGTGTGCCTGCTTGTGTGTGTGTGTGTGTGTGTGTGTGTGTGTGTGTGTGTGTGTGTGTGTGTGTGTGTGTGTGTGTGTGTGTCTGCGTGTGCGCGCGAGTAGGCTATTTGTGTGTTCTAAAGCAAATCAATTTCAAAGAAATGACTTAGGTACATCACTAGAAACATAGACCAATATGACTGAAATTGAACTCGTTTAATTATAGTGTGTTTATCAAACATTATTGCCTTTGTGTTTTATTTTCTAATGCATCTACTGACATATGAAAGGCAGCATTGAACACTCATAGTGATCGTATGCCACTTCAGTGGATCAATAACTTTGAAGCTTCCGGAGATATTACCTTAAAGGCTTGACACACTGAGAGATGCCATGGGATGGAACCATTGTTGCTCCATCGATATATTCTCTGGAGTGAAACTGAAAACCTGAATTGATGTTACGTTAGATTTGTATCTGTTATAATTTTTAATATAATGATTAAGTCAAGTATAGCCCGTCCTGATGCCTACTACAAACGGTCAATGGTTTCTAGATATGCATACAGACTTCCACCTTGTTTGTCCTATGCGTCGGCGCCCCCATGGGGTTGAATGGCTGACCCCTCTGCCTCCCCAGGACACACAAAAACACGCAAAAGCCCACAGCTCTGACCCGCACCCTGCCACAGTGACCCACTGGCCAACTCTCGTCCAGTAAACAAATGCACAAACAAGCTTTACAAAGGCCCACGAAACAGACAATAACAAGTTAAGTGTAACTCTTTCAATGCATGACACAAACATAAGATGGTGCCTCTCACTTCAGAATAATTAAGCCAAATAAAAATGCACTTAAAAAAATATTTCTTTCAAAATATGTGCAGTAAACAAAACTGTATTTTCACCACAATAAAAGAAAAATGTGCCACACAGAAATCCTCGCAATGTAAAGTCACTGTCTTGCAAGTGTCCATATTTGTTAAATTGAGGCGCAGAGTTGCAAAATCAATTAATTGCAAAGAAATCAAAAAGGCAGAATTATTTCTGGGATTTCAGCGAAATTAATGTCAAAGAAAAATGTTTCTTCAACTTCTTTGCTGACAAAAATAATTGTCTCTTTAGCAATAAAAGAGGAAAACGTAGTAGAAACAGTGACACAAAATGAAGTTTTTGCCCATATATATTCAACATAAACTCTCTCGACGTTTTCACACTCAGCCCTAAAGCCATCCAACAACGGTCCATAAATACGCAATCGTTATAAAAACTTCAAATTGTCCTCCTCTTACCTCTTTTAAATCCCCCAAAAAGCATAAAGTATAATAAGCCATTTAAAGAGGAGATAAATAAAAATGTAGACTCTCGGTACCTTTGGTATAAAACATTCCGTTTTTCTTCTTTTCTGTCTTTCTCTTGCTCAGTAGCGATCCGATAATAGCATATGGAAAGTGTTTTCAAAATGCCCAGATTTGGCACATTGTCATTGAAAAGAGAGGAGCGCAGTGATGCGGTGCTACAACAGGGGAAATGAGTTGCGGATTGGACGCAGCCCGCCTCGGTGCGGACTTATCCCACTTTAATTTAATATTCCGCAATCACACACACTAGTGATGGCATATAATTCAAGGAGAAATTCAGAGGGAAGGAAATGCTTTTGTGTGTGTGTGCGTGTGCGTTGGTGTGTTTTTAACACCACTTTATTTGATTAAGGAGAGAGGCAGCACAATATTGTCTTTTTCACCCTGTTTCGCTTCTTTTGTGCCTTCCCCCATCCCGAGTCAGTTTTTTATATTTTTTATACATGAAACAATAGATATTTATTTGTTTGTATTTATTTCATTTATTTAAAAATCAACAACTCCGACTTCTTTGCACATCGGTGTCACACTGGAATCACCCCTAACATAAAATCGAGACCCATAAACGCTTGTTTGTAAAACACTGAACCCGAAATCAATGTATTGGGACATTTCAATCGATTATATAAACGAAAATCCATAGGCAACATGAGACCGGTATCAGCCCACTCTTCCGCTCCCTTTTAAAGGGGGGGAGAGAGAGAGAGAGAGAGAGAGAGAGAGAGAGAGAGAGAGAGAGAGAGAGGGAAAAAGCAAAGAAAAAAGAAACAAAGAGTGTCAATGCAGCCCTTTGCCTCAGTCACTTAGATCAGGGGTTCGCCAACATTTTCATGTCAAGGACCCCCAAACGGACACACCTTATGCCAAAGGTCCCCATTTAATTGGTTTCTGTCCCTGGGATTCCCAATATGTTTTTTTGTGTGTTATTGATTTAGAATTGCATTGTAAACCTGCTGCAGTGTGGCGCTAATGGTGATACAAGTGAAACATTTGTTCAGACATATGTTCTCTAATTGGCATAATTCCAGGTTAATGAAATCACAGTGAAATTAAACGATTCTTCGGGGGACCCACTGCATGGCCTTCGCGGACCTTTGGGGATTCTTGAACCCCACTTTTGAGAACCACTGACTTAGATGGCAAAGTGTTTCCAGATG
This sequence comes from Sander lucioperca, assembly GCF_008315115.2. NCBI lineage: Eukaryota > Metazoa > Chordata > Actinopteri > Perciformes > Percidae > Sander > Sander lucioperca. The sequence goes on along the minus strand of NC_050173.1, from coordinate 18,974,440 downwards.
CACAATGATAGTACAAGTCCTGATGACAACAATTAGACAGAAAAATGCCCTAATCAAAGGGGGCCACACGGGATTACGTTGCATTTCAAGGGTCAAGGGGAACCGTTTCAGCGCCCCCAACCCACCCCCCTGTCTCCACACCAAATATCACATTTCAGCATCACATAACCTACCCGAGCAACAATCAAGCACTTCAGGCACTATAATCAGGTATGCAAATTACCAGGGAAAGGCATGGACATGATAGCCGGTGCGCACTGTCAGATGAGCTATTGCATAAACTGCGCATTAATATGCAACATGATATGAAGGGGTAAGAAACAGGGGAATGGTGACAGGTGGAGGGGGGTAAGGGGGTAAAATAAGGAGGTGCCAATCATGTAAAATTTACATGGGACCACAGCTGCTAGGTCTCTCGAGCAGGGGAAGAGGTGGGGTGGAATTAGGGGGTGGGGGACTTGAGATTAGGAGACAGGGGAAGGTGGATGGGGTGGAGGTGCAGGGTGGTGGGTCCGTGCAGCCGCTGGTGCCACTCGGTTTATTTGATAAGCGCAATCGATGGCCCCTGACTGTAAAGTCTTTACCCAGATGCAGGCGGGGCAGGGGCCGCCGTGATATTACTCCTGAAGAAGAACAAGTGTTGTGGCAAGCAAGAAGGAGGAGCAGAAGAAGAACAGAAACAAGAGAGGAGGAGAAGAGTGACTTAGCAGACGTCGTCGCCCGCATTTCGGTCGCTCGCGAGAGGAAACAGTGCACGCACACACACACTCAGAAACACACACACACACACACACACACACACACACACACACACAAACACACAGACACACACCCTCCCCGCTCCCCATGTGCGTCCTCTCACACACCACTGCTGTTTCCATTCAGTCTCACCTCGCCCTGCTGCCCTCCTCCCACTTGGCCCTTTGGTCCTCCGATCTTTTTCATTGTTGATCCCTCTTTAATAGACACGCGTCCAGTGAGTGTCCTCCATATATGGACAGAGGAATAAAAAGCCCCCCAAAAACGGCCTCCTCGTGATGCCCCAACACACAACACACATCCAGCCGCCTCCAGCCCCTTTCAACGCCAAATTCTATTGATTATCACTCAGATCCACATATACTTATAGACCTGTAAAGCTCCCGTTGATGGGAACAATAGCACCTGTGTGCTCCGTATCAAAGAAAAGAAAATAATTTGAAAGCATCAAGAAATGCTGATCGAAATAACTTGAATGACACTCATTAGTAGAATTTACCTACAATTTGCATATTAAAATATTGAGAAGTATACAGCAGGAATAAATGAAAAAGTAAATTAAATATGCAGCATTGATTACATCGTTTATATATTTATTAAACAAAAAAAAGCCAAATTGCGGGGAATAAATTATAACAATAATAAAATAAAATGATAGGCTACAATAATAATAGAATAAAATACGATTGTAGCCTACACAGTGTGTTAATCTAAATTATTACAATAAAATGTAAGTTAAAGTAAATTAAAGTATTAAGAATATAATTTGAAATATAACAGAAGGCCTGATATTTAATGGCCTCATGAAAGTAAGACTGCTCCACTGTATGTTGTCACACGGCTTATTAGAGTGCTTGTCTTCATGACAAGCCAGGAGCTTGAACATGTCA
>NC_050173.1:18895291-18967791 GCF_008315115.2 Sander lucioperca | reverse complement strand
TGTCAGTCAGATTTCTCGTCCTTTCCTGCCTCAGTTTACTTAGAGGCTGCGTTCAAAATATATCACTGCATCAAATAATCATCGTGCAATCATTCAAAATGGCAGCTGAGCTATGTTTACCCAACGGTTTGCGTACATGTGTGTGTATGAGGGAGCGAGTGTGTATGAGGCCAGGCTCTAAAGAGCACTCCTGTGTCTTGGCAGGAGATATGCTAATCACAACTGACATCAATCTGAAAAACATCAGCCGAAGTAACATGTGTCTAGGATTACATTTACAACCTTCTGAGCAAAGAGGGACAACGCACACACATAAACACACACGGCAAGGGAAAACTGGGTCAGGTAAAACAAGCAAACGTATTTCAGAGACAGCCTGCCATTTGCGATGTCCTCAAAAAACAACTGATTGAACAGCTTGTCGAAACATTAAGGCTCAAATTTGAAAGCTTTGGAGTCGTCTTAAACATAGGAAGGATTATTCTATTAAACAAATGTGTCCTTTGTTTTTCACTGCCTGCTTAAATACTGAAAGCTTTTAATATAGAGGCACAGAAAAGCTATTACTCCTTCCTTTGTTCAGAAGCTTAAAGTTAAGGTTATGAGTTCCTTCCTTTGTTTTTTAGAAGGGGTGGAGGGAAAACATCTTTTTTTTCAGGCTGTGATATGCATTAGAAGACAACCTGGGTCACATTTTACAGTAAAGCACCTGAACATCAGAGCAACTCAGGCGGGTGTAAAATATGTGTCCTGCTAAAACCCATTTGGATAGGCCCCTAGATGTGTGTGTGTGTTGAGGGGGCAGATAGACATAGAGACATACACACACACACACACACACACACACACACACACACACACACACACACACACACACAAACACACACACAGACACACATACACACACAGACACACAGACACACACACACACACACACACACACACACACAGGAAATCGTAGTAATGGTGCTAGCAGCTGTGCCTTGCTAAGTGAACACATACGACTGGAGATATACTGGATCGGTCTTCCCCTAAGCTTGGGATCAGATCTGTGTGTGTGTGTGTGTGTGTGTGTGTGTGTGTGTGTCTGTGCAGAAAAGAGGATTTAATTTCCCTGTAGCTCTGCAAAGTTTGAACTTGCACGTAAAACTCTTACACACACTTAAACACTCATTTGTCTCACCTGAAAAGCATCAAAATGGAGGCAAACAAACTTTGTCTACGATTAGTCTCTTCCTCTTTCTTCCTCTCCTCTCTCTCTCTCTCACACACACACACACACACACACACACACACACACACACACTTATAAACACACTTTCAGTCTATCTGGAGGGCAGCAGGGCACTCAGGGGTCTGACAGTGAATTTGTCCTGAACATCCGCCAATAAAAGATCGCTGCAGTATTTTACGCTAGAAACGTTTGATGACAAGCAGTAACTAGCATGAAATTCACCCTAGATTAAATGTCCTAGGAGTTGTATTCCCATCCGGCGAATACACACATCTGTGAGCATGTAAGACTGCGCACGCACGCACGCACGCACGCACGCACGCACGCACGCACGCACGCACGCACACACGCACACACACACACTGTAAACCTCAGTCAGGGTATACCCCTCAGCAGGGGGAAGTCACAGGAAACAAATATAAATCCTGAGATGCACACATACCTACATACAGACACACATATGAACATAAAGTACACTCATGCACAGACATAGTCCCATGCACACACACACACACACACACACACACACAACATATGCAGACGTATATATATATATATACTTTATAAATACATGCACACGTTGGCTTAGAGAAACATTGACTTACTTACAGGCGTTCAGTCTGGAAACACACCGGGGGGGCAAATCATAGCAGGAGACTTGTAGCGTGTTTGGCTGATTACTAGTCCAGCAAATAGCAGAGAGAGAATGCTCACATTGCTTCTATCCTCCTCCTACACACACACACACACACACACACACACACACACACACACACACACACACACACACACACACACACACACACAAACACACACACCTGTTTCTTTGTTGGTTATTCAATGTGCTGATTATTATAATTATAATAAGTTCTCTTTTTCTCGATTTTGTTTTTTTATTTATATCTTGGCTGGAGAGAGTATTACAGCCGACCTCACCAGGCACAAAAGATCAGAACGGGATCTCAAGACACGAAATGACTGAGTTAGACAGGTAACACCGAAGGGGTGTTTATACAAAATAATTATTGGTGCGTTATGATGAAAGACATTCCCTGATTTAAATCGGACTGATTATTAAAAAAGATAAATTTGTTGTTCTCCGATTTAAAAATAAATAACTACACAGTGCAATGCTTTGTCAGAGCTGTTGAGCGGAATGGATGACGGATAAAGATAGAAGTGCAGAAGGAAAGCTGTAACAGAGTGAGAGATAGGATGATGGGAAAGTAGTAGTAGTTAACTTTTAGTTTTCTGGGATGTCTTTTTCTTCTTCTCTATTTAGTTGTAACAATTTATGATTCAAATGATGCAATATATATATATATATATATATATATATAAGCTATCAGATTAGCTGGCTATTGGCAGTGCTAGCTCAGCCACCCCCGCCAGTAACATGACTCTGACTTTGCATGTTGCAGCGGTCCACCGAGAGCCTCCTGCAGAGAGGCAGTGAAGCAGAGGTATAGGCCCGGATTCAGGCCATGTGAAATGCATAAGCTATATTTAAAAATAGTTTAATTCTGTAGGATGAGAACCTTAGGCCACAACCTACAGTGGGCTCTCTCCGTCTCTTCTTTCCTGTACACTTTTTTCTTTCTGAGAGAGTAAACCTTTTGTTTCTATGTTTTCATAACTTTATATTTTTTTACTTACCCCGTCAGTTTGCTCCAGTATTCTATTCCCTTTACAATGTTTATATATATATATATATATATATATATATATATATATATATATATATATATATATATATATATATATATATATATATATATATGCCTGACTTGGTTTTAATATTCTAAATGGCACATCACATACAGTTTGAATAGTTTTAAAATGCAAAAGTGGAGAGGAGAATCCATTTAGCCTAGTTTGGAGCACAATTGTATCACGAAACTGTATATACATCACAATACATGTAATAAATGTCTGTTTGAAAATGAACCACATCGGGGCAATTTCATATATACAGTACGTAATGCCTCCTGGTTCTTATGTAAGGCTTCCTGCTGTTCTAATGCAGGGAAAGTCAAGGTGGAGTAAGAGGAGGTCAGGCAGGGGTAAGCCTAAATAAAGTCTCTAACTGGGCTGCTTTACAAGCCTTAGTTAAAGATATTGATTCAGTCATAAAAAGCAACATTCTGCTTAGCGAAGAGAAAGTTGCAGTTTACAGCTTTTATGTTCATATCATCTCCTGGCATGTGTTTCCCTTACCGCAGTTATGTGCTATAATTACATTAGACTTATGACCTTTCACAAGAGCGGGAAGGGTCAAAAAAAAGAAATCCTTGAACATCTTAATTCGATCCGTTTCAAACAAGAGAGGCCAATTTTTGGGAAAGGGAGGAGGAGGCTGCGCACATAACATATTACAAGGAGAGCGGTGCCAGCTAAAGCAGTGCCCTGTTTTTTATTTTCACTTCATATTCTTCAATGAAAGGTTCTTTTGTTGTCTACTGGCTGATTGACTTTAATGAGAAACATTCCATTGTACCAAACGTTGGTTTGTGTTCCTCCTACTTGTTTTTAAATTAGATGCAAAAAAGGGACACAGCGGCAGAGTCAGGGCCCGGCCATTTGGGATCACAACAAAACACAACATGCACATGCACACGAGTACACCCAAGCCATTCATACATACTCACACAAAATGCTTTAATCCCTTATCCTTTACACTCCGAAACTGTGTTATCGGCTGTAAAGAGAATTCAAAAAGCATGACTATGACAGAGAAGGAGGAAAAGCAATATTTAGAGGAGGAAGGGGAGGGATGAGAGGACAGGATAAAGGATTTTGTTCTAACTATGCAACAGTATTCAACTTGACACTCACACAGCATTAAACTTGGTTTATAAGGGTGCAAGTGTGTGTGTGTGCATGGTATCGACAAACTAAGCCCTTGATCTGTGAAAAGGGGGTGATGGTGTCTTAAGAGTCGGTTGTGCACAAATTGTGTAGATAACCACTGGAAACAATCAGGTAGTGTTTGTGTGTGTGTGTGTGTGTGTGTGTGTGTGTGTGTGTGTGTGTATAGAGCTCCTGAAAGCAATTCCTCAGAATAACCGGTGAGTTGGACTACCTGCTGGCATGAGCTAAGCTGTAGATCGATAACAAGTGTTAGTGCGTATGCGTCTGTATATGAGAAAGTGTTTGTCGTATGTTTATGTGTGTGTGTGTGTGTGTGTGTGTGTGGGTGTGCATATGTGTGTGCTGAGGCATCATACAGTTACTGAAACACTTACTATATTTGGCTCTCTCAATGCAACATCAGGTTTTTATGATAGCAATCCATCTGAATCGCAGAAATACATTTCCATCAGCCGACACTATCTTAGTGAAACTAACAACGGTTTCTAAATTCTTTATAAAATTACATCTCAACTAGAACAGATTATATGTTAGAAATAACATTTAGGTCAATAATACAGTTTGGAAAAACACAGCAAATCAATACACACACAGCCGTACACACATACACAGATTCAGTTGCCATGGTGTCTGTATGCTTGTTGCATGTTCCTGTCACATCAGTGACGAGTGTGTCATGCGCTGAAGGGCATCGTGACCCAAGCAGCCAGCAGCCTTTTCCTCAGGGGTGACACGTCCATTACGCTTTAACAACGGGGACAGCCAGTGTGAGAGGCCCGGTTCAACTTAAAAACAGGCTCTGACAGCCTCTCTGGCACTCGTCTGCATAGGCTACTGTACCGCCGTTGTATCCTGTATCAGCAAGAATCATTTTGAAAAAGATTCCGACATATGTTTGAATTTTCACAGTGTAATTTCAATAGGTGTCATGGGTGCAACGTTCATGAAACATGCAGAAGGCCGCGGCAACCTTCAACCTATTGGCCTTTACTTTCGGCTGGTTTCTGCCAAGCTTTGCTGCAGGCATATAAAATGCACAGTCATGAGATATTATAGAATATATTATAGAGCGTCAGGCTGTGATCACATAGGATAGCTGAGCGAGCACTGCTTGTGCGGTGAAGATGCATGAGGTCCGTCTCTGATCCATCTCTGTTGGTTGGTCAGATCTGATAGGTGCTCAGTCTAATCAATCCATCTGGCAGTATGGTTGCATTCGCAGCTGTCGACCAGAATGGTTTATACATAATTGGCTGCTATTGCTGCTGGACTACACATATAGTTTAGAAGCTCTGCATTTTGGACATACTGAATGTAATGAATCCACATATAGAAAAAGTCATCATCAACATTTTATGTGATGAAAATGTGTACAATGTTTTTAAAACAGAGTATATTTTCTAAGAGCAAATATGTAGTTCCAATACACATTTTTTAAACCACGAAACTATACATTAACACACTTCTCCACTGGTAAAATGTGACAGTGTAAAGCAGCCACAAAACATACACAATAGGTTAAAAAAAATGTAGACAACAGGTATAGATACCTAAAGGCTCCAAACACAGTATAGCTCAGTGGTAACACTGACAGCACGAGGTCAAAGGGCACATTGAACACTACATAACTGCTATTGGTATTCAGCTGTGTAATCACAGGTTACCAAATATCCAAAAGTTAAAAATTGAACAATGTTGACAAGGGAAACAGTAACTGCTCTGGCTGTTTTTTAATATGAGGACAAATAACCACCTATTTTAAACTCTAGAATGTGACTGGGGTAACATGAAAACTGTGTGTTGATTGCTTCCATCCAACTACTGTTAATTGTCCCTCGATCAGCCGTAAAACAGCCATGGCTAAGATTCCATCACTCACTTTGGATGTGATTGAAAAGAACTGATGAAAAGGGTGAAAACTTTATGAAAAGTGTGCACACACACCCTTTTTATAAATAAATACTATATTATGTGTTTACAGTTTCACATCCAACACCAACAACACAATTCCTACATATTGTAATTGGTATGTTTTCACTTATTGAAAAAAATATCAAAGATTAATACAGTGCTACATAAAATGACCACCCAAAATATAAATCTAATTAAAATATCTCTAACTTTATCCCCCCTCCTGATAGGTTGTTAGTATTCTGGTGAGCATGTCTCTGTGCAAAACAGAAGTTGATATGTCTAGCCTGACACTAAACATAATCACTCCCTGAAAACAAGGGGAAAGAGTTTTGAAGCTTGTTTTGATGTAGGCAGCAGCTTGGAGTCAGTAATGAGGATGTTGATTTTGTTCTGATTATAGAATTGTTGGTCTGCTTGTTGATATTGCTCAGCTGTGTCCCTCCCTCCCGCTGAGCAACATGGACACCAACTGCCAACATGTGAATTAAAATTACTTACCGTCCAATTAGTCACACTGCTCACACTCGGAGCAGAAAATGTTCAGCACAACAAGAGATCAAATTCAGACTCCCTCGACTAAGACCTTGCATTTGCTTTAGAGATATGGCCAACTTGGGCTACTGATATATTAATAAAGCATCAGTAAAAAGGTGTAGTCATACCGCCATCTACTATGTGCCTCAAAGGAATTGTTTGGAAAATTCAGATTTGTCAGAAAGTGCAAGGAATGACATCTAAAATCTGTACATTTATGTTTCACAATCATCCATCACATACACTCAGTGAACCTTGCTTGGACCTATTGACAACTTTAGATGTTCATGCACATCCACATTACTCCATTTAGAATCTACACACTCAAAGAAAGCAAATACACCATCCCCAGTCTCTTGCAGACATGGTGGATTTCAAGATGCACTTAAAAAGCAGCAGAAACAACTCATACACCCTCAAACCCTCTTAGTAAAAATGCTAAAATCTGAGCACTCCCATTATACATAATTTAGGGGAATCTATATTCATAGAAGTGCGGGGCGTGTTGTGCTCAATGAGGTAAAACGCCCCTGTGCGGCTAATGGAATGGCCTGAGTTGCGTGATTGAGTGAAATGTGCTGGAAAGATTGGAAGGAATTTTAGTGCAGATAAATAAAGAGGAGATTCTGCTTTTTACTGGGCGTCAGCATTAATGCAGCATCTCCCCAGGTGATCAACACATTCAAATGGAGAGATGGAGAGATGGGGAGATGGAGAGAGAAAGTGATGGGGGAGACAAAGAGAGGAGGAGAGGGAGATACAGATAGAGAGACATGGAGACTGAGTGAGAGAGAGAGCGAGAGGACACTTTAAGAAATAGCCTGCCTCAATCGTACTCCACATGCACAAGAGCCATAGTATAGCATCTCATATATCATCATAATGTTACCATCAGACGGTTCAAAAGAAGAAAAAAATGGGTCTTCGCAAATTCAAAGTCAAAATAACCAAGGGACATTATGAAGCTTCTACAGTAGATGACTTGAGAAGGCCAAGCCTGTCACGTGCATTTTTTTCACCTTTTTTCTCTTCTTACCTTCCATAATTTTATGTCAAAAGCGAGCGGGCAGCCCTTTCTTTTCACCTCCCACTCTCCACATCTACTACCTTTGGAGAGATGCAAAGTGAACATTTCAATTGGATTGCAATGGCCAGTTAGTGCTGCTTTGATCCCCACTCTGCTCTTTGAGGACTCCATTGTTCCTGATTTGCTGGCTTGATTTGCCTGCCTGTGGATAATGGCCAAGGAGCCGCAGTCTGGCCTTCTCCCATCAACCCATTTCTCCTTATCATAAGTCTAAAGCTCAAAACATATACAGTATGACTTACTGTGACATACCCTTATTGTATGGGGTGCCTTGTCCTCAGCCACATACAATTTGGACTGGGATGCACTATATGTATAGATACTGTCATGCAAACAAGCCATATACAGCACTGACTCAGGTTTTCGATCCCAGTTTGAACCTTCACCAATCACACGGCTGTAATTCCCCAGATACCCTGCACTGGTGCTTGAATGGAGGCCAGTAATACTAAGAAGTGGCAGTTACAATTCTGTTGGTCCACATGGTCCTTCATCTCATCAATCAAACACTGACATGATAAATTGGTGCAGAGGTGACTTTAAGTGTGCAGCAGTTTCTCTATATATTTTTGAGTGTTTAAATTTGGGGTTCCAGCATCAACATTGAGAGTAGAGCAGGGTGATATGCATGTTATCTGAATGCTTCTCTTTCGTACAAGTCATCTATTTAACTCTATGTGGTCATGTGTGGTCATGTGGATTTAAGCCATACCTGCCCATTGATATGGAAAAGCCTCTCTATTTTTTCAATGAAAGAGCATAATTGTATTCATGATCAAAGCTACATGGCCTTTTTTCTATAAGATGATACATGGAAACTCACAAGTTTCGATCATTGTTTTATTGTTTTATCTTATTGTTTTGATCTCCTTGGACTCTTTTGGGTACATTTCTGTTTTCAGTTTATTTTTTTATTTTTATTTTATTAGACTCATATTAAAACTGAAAAAAAGATCAATCAATTATCATGACCTCAAATTATTCTCCAGTGTACTTCTGTTGGACCTTCACTGGTGCAGTAATTTTACATGTGGACTTATTTAATAAACCCGGCTTTTAATAAAAAAAATACAAAAGTAAATATTGCAGTAACTTCTCTTACGTTACAGTTCTTACCTACCACATCAATTCAGGATTTATTTCAGTTGTATGCATTTTAAATCTCTGTAGATTTGTCCTGAAGGTGATCATTGACCAGCTTCGCTCTAATTTACACATTTGATCGTCTGAGACTTAAAAAACAGCAATTGCTCGGGCCTCGCCTCTTCATGGCTCCCCCGCACCCCACCTTAAGATAACTTCACTACAGCGTGTGTAAAGAGAGAATACCGAGCGAATTTGCTCAAGTGTCTGGTCTCCTCCCAGTTACAAATGAACAATTTGTTTTCCATTTCTTTCCAAACCTTCATCTAAGCCTTTCTGCTTTGAAGTAGGGAGTGGAAAGGGAGGCGAAGGGTAGGAAAGGGGGGCTACAGATTGTACGATACTGTGTTTGTCTTCAAAGAGTTCCGACTTGCTTACAAATGCACTGGCGAGTACAACACCTTCAAGGTGAAATTGATAAATCTGGTGGTAAGCTCTTTCATGGCAATAATAAGAAGAATTTGTAAAAAGCGTGCATGGATTTTTTAGATGCAAATTTTGACAAACACCACCAGGCAAAAACTAAATTGAACTGTGCCAAGAAGATGAAAATATTTTTGAAAAAGCAAAGAGGTACATTATTACATTCGTGAACAATATCAAATGGGTCTGGCTCATCTTTGTCAGGGCAGATATAGTGTTTTATACTTTCTGTACTCGAAACATCCATTTGATCATCACCAAAGTTGGCCATCTTCAATGTATTTCACGTTTCTGAACATCCACAATGTTTCCCCTTTACATATCAAACACATGATCTTATTGTAGTCATTCAGACAGAAACTTTCCTGAGGCTCAGACAGAGCACAAACAAACACGCCATGTGGAAGAAAAAAAACACAGAAAGACAATGAGAAAAGGGAGAAACTCATCAGTTGTCCATCTGGCAGATGACATCCTTTGTACCCTCTCTGTCATTTCTTTCTCATCTGCTACGATGGACAGAATCTCCCCTCTCTCTTTCTCTGGGATGACTGCTTCAGTGAAGTCCCTGGAGACACCTTTTTCCTCTGTCTCTCTCGCTTCTCCTCTCTCTCTTCCCCTCAGTGGCTGCTATTTTCCTGTAACTTTATGAATTAGTTACAACCCTTTTTTCCTTTCTCACCTCTTCTCTTACTTTCTCATCTCAGCCTGGACGACCAATTCAACACCTGCCTCTAGACAAACTGTCCGTCTCTCTGTCCATCTGTCTGTCTCCCTCCCTCCCTTTTTTACCCCCGTTTTCACAATGCCTGTCTGGCCCAAAAGCTCCCTGGGAAAAATACAAGATGAAATTGGAAGAAAAAAAAAATTATATAGATATATTTTTTAAGAAAAAAGTTCTCTCGCATTCGTAAATGAAATGCAGCTGTGGATCGAATGGCCTCACAACTCCCCGTCGTCCGCACCCCCCTTCCCTCCTACTCCCTCTAAGATTGGGCAGACACAGGGGGTGGTGTGTATATGTGTGTGTGTAATTGTGTGTCCAACTCCTTTGTGACCGCTTTCCTGAACCCGAACCCTCCCTGCACAGAGGGAAATGGCGGACTGTGGCAACGACAGGGCAGTTTTACAGTGCACCGGGCTGAATGTTAAACTTATATTTAATGTATGACATTTCACACAAATCATCCGGCCACAGACATGACCCTGGGGTATTCCGCAGATTGCTTTTTCAGTGCCTCAGCAACTGTGGAATTATTCGTCCCAGAGAGAGAGAGGGGGAAAAAAAGCCTTTGAGTTTGGCAAAATGATCGCCCTCTCACTGCTCTGGCCATCCCAGACTGGAAGCTCTCTCTCTCTCTCTCTCTCTCTCTCTCTCTCTCTCTCTCTCTTCTCTGTGATATCATGATCGCAAGGCTGTGCCAAATTGAAAACATCTTGGCAGTCTGGGGGCTGTATGAAATAACCATATATTATATGTAGTATAACACCCGACTGGATAGCAAAACAATTATGCTGTTTTGCAGTCTCAAAAGATTCCTTGTGCCCCCCTCAACCCACTACTCCCTTCATTTCCATGTACAAATCTTCAGAGGGGAGTGTGAAAATTATCTCAGATTTGTAAATTGCAGTTGGATTTTAACCCCATACCCCCTCCCAGAATCTCGTCTGATATGAATAAGTCTACAACAGTTTACGGCGATATGTACATACAGTGCGCCAGCATGTCCATCTGTACGGATTAAGAAAAACGCTGTAAATATCTCATATTCAATTCCCCTCTGTGAGGCGGTTTTTGCACCAACACGATATGGAAATAGAGGCAACCACAATAAGAGTTCATGAATACACAGTAAGGACGGCCTTAGCATCCCCAAAACACTGCAGCGCTGAAAATAAACACAGGGCTGTTTTTTTGCTGCTATGGCAAGCTTTTCAAATAGCAGAAAACCATACAGAGAAAATTCAACATTTTCTTGGCTTTTTTGTCAACTCAGCCTCGCAAAACAATGTATTTATACCGATGGGTTCCACAGTTGGGTCATCCATTTTATTTGAGGGGACATTTTTCAACATTTAGGTTTAGATGTGAGAGGTGCGCTGTCCACTACATCAGCGTCACTCGCACTTTTCAAGGTTAGACAGCGGGCGGGGAGTTTAAGAGCATTAGGGCATGGTTACCTGTCACACACACACACACACACACACACACACACACACACACACACACACACACACACACACACACACACACACACACACACACACACACACACAAGCCTCATCATGTACATAGACAAAGCCAGATTCCCACATACAGTGTATCTATATTTATATACTGTATAAATATGGCTGCTGTTCCTTCATGCTTGGATTTTTTACCTAAAGCAGCGAGTAAACAACTGAGATAAGAGGATTTCAATCTCTGCATCATGCCCAATTATGAATAATCATTTGGTACAGCTAACACTATAAGCAGTAGGGCTGCAGCTATCGATTATTTTAGTAATCAAGTATTCTACCGATTATTCCATCGATTAATCGAGTAATCGGATAAGAAATACTTTTGTTTTATTGAAGAGCAATAATATACAATAGTTTGGTTTAATTTTTGGAAAAAGCAACATTTTTATTGCCTACATTGCTTACAATATCATCTCTCAAAAAACTAAACATTAAGTGCATTTAAGTGACATATTACATTGTTTTTAAAGAAAAAAAATTCTGAAATGCAATAACAACCTCAAACTAAGGCATACATTAAACATACATAAAATTAACTTAAATTGTGCAACTTAACTTTCAGAACTACAAGTTTCAACCTGAGACTGATCTGTATAGGCCTATACTGTATGTAAATATTAGTTATACTCAACCTACTTTCATTTATAGATTTGATTACAATGCTACACAGCTCTGTTACACTTGCTAGTAGATCGTTGATCAGCTGTTTCTCCGTGAAGAGAGAGAGTGAGAGAAAATGGTGCGCTATAATCAGCTGTTTTTCCGAAGGGATAGTCAACAAGTCGGCTCTTTAGATCAAATTGTGGTTACCACTACGTATTTTCTTGTCTTTGGTTTTGGTAGTTGTTGTGTTTGGTGTAGTTTCATCGTCAATACGACTCTGTGATTTACTTTTGTCGGGTCCGCTTCGTTGAGATGCTGAAGCATTGACGTTGTGCTATTATTGTGGTAAGCTAGTTCGATTTTGCAGTAGACACACTCACTGTACAGAGTTTTCATTTTAATTACGTTTGAACGGATTCCAAACTTTGGACACTTTCTGTTGTTTTCTCCAGCATGTCTCTTCTCTTAGCCCCTCACTATTTACACTCTTTCTTCATTTTTGTAATCTGCACCGTCAGTCTTGATGGCATGTGTCCAAGGGGGTAAGCTTCTCCTCGGACCACGAACCTCCTATGGCGCCATTTTAATGCTACAAAGCGATCACCTCCCGTTAGCATTCCATTGACTGCCATTCATTTTGGCGCCACTTTGACAGAGAATAACTTTACATCTGAAGCGTTTAAAGACTTTATTTGTCCATTGTTTATTTCTAAAGAAACACAACAATGTATAAAAGTCTCCATTACCTTGTATCTCACGTTATGGCTCCGTAGCAGACGTTTTTGTAAAAATAGGCTAACGATTGTGTCATGACCACGCGACTTACTGTCACATAGTAGAGGAATTACCGTATAGTACAGGAGAAGCGCAGTTTCGTCTCACATTAGCTGTTTAAGTGTAATTACTAATGTTAACTAGCATTTTAGTTAGCAGTAATTAGCCTGTGCCTATGCTATCTCCTTACATATACCGACGCTCTCCGTCTCTGCAAGATTGGGAATGATTGAGATTTCTCTTGGCACAGCTACCAGAAGACTTACAACTTTCAGACACGTTGCTCACGGCACATTTACGTCGTCTCTCTCAGTTGGAGGCTGCGCAGTAACGCTCAGCGCTCACCGGAAAAGTGCTTCTAACGGCCTTCACTGGTCTCCGTCTAGAGACACGGGATCTGTTGGTCCACTCTTATATACTGTCTATGCATGTGTCGCCAGCAGCGTCAGCCCGATGTGCGACAGTAATAATCATCCGTGCTGAAACACCGTGAGTGATACAACGTTGGTAACATTTATTAAACGAAGCTTCGAGGCAAATCATTTTGCGAGTTACTCGAGGAATCGTTTGAGCCCTAATAAGCAGCTACCACCCACTGTCCAGTCCCTCCCAACCACACACACAAGCACTCCATCATATGCTTAATAAACAAGGCCCAAAAATGTTCAGAAACAACTACACTCAAACTTTATCTGTCCATTGTGCCTTCAAGCTTAGATTCGGTGTGCAACATGAAATACAAGTGTGTGTGTTAGGATCAGCACTCCTGATAAACAACGGAGATAAGGGGATTTGAATCTCTGTATCGTGTCTAATTATGAAGAATCATTTGATACAACTAACATCAGCATTGTAAACATTACAGAAAGATAAAAAAAAGGATATCATACACTGTGTTAAGTCCCCCTGAAAAAACACACACACACACACACACACACACAAACATTCAGTAACTACCACAGTCAACAGCATAATTATCAGTTTCCCCTCAGGGTCTAGGAAACCTGTTCCTAATTGGAACCCAGTTGGGACTTTACATAGATTAAAATACATGAGGCTTTTGCAAGAGGGAAACAGACACGCATACACACACAAATATAAAAACACATCAGCAATGAGTTGACAACGTTTCCCCCAAATTTTTATTTACGCTAAATCTGGCATGATCCCCGTTGTCTCGCTACACATGGGTCAAGCGCAGCAACACAAGTCTCCAAAGCACAATTACGCCACTATTTTCCCCCTGTTTTGTATTCTGTTTTTCTTTATTTTTGTTCCATTTCCCTGACTTAAGCTGTTGTCTAATGGACAGCATCGTGACAGAAAGGAGTTTGGTATCAGATTGAAGCCGGTTGCCCTTTTTGCCAATTTGCGAGCAGCCTCCTCTGTACTTGTAAGATGGCCAATTAGCTGACCGTCTGACAGAGGCTCTCTGACTGTGGCTATTAAAACACACACTCGTAGGCGCGCGCATGCACACACACAAGTATGCAGTCACACATGCATACAAATGTGCTCACACACACACACACGCACACACTCACACACTCACACACACACACACACACACACACAGTACAGTGCTGCCTCTGACTGTCCATCTCTATCGGCTGTTTTGCGAGAAGCGTGCCTAGACCTCACCCCTCACCTTCTACTCACAATTAGGAAGACACACACACATGCACACACGCACACACACGCACCTTCATTTTTCTCACCAAAAGATGCTATGCTCCCTGACCTTTTCCCAACCTCCCCCCCCCTACCCCCGCCACCTGTTCTCCATCCTCCTCCTCTTATTCTTCTCCATGTTAACCCTCCTCCTCTCTAACTTCCTCCTCTTCATCTCTCTCCATCCCATTTGTCTGACTCCTTTCATCTTCTCCTGCAGCTTCTTATTTAAACTCATCTTCACCACATCTATTTGAGATATTGCTCTCACACACAAATGCTTGTCCACAATGTGCTCACACATTTTGGGAAGTGTTAGTTGTTTTGTTAAGTGGTGTTTTGCTCATATTTCTTAGTAGTTTATTAAGTTTATTAAGCAACCTTTTTGCTTTGTTTTCTGTCAAATCTATGTCTCACTATATGATCTAAATGATGATCCAAACATTACAATCCCAACCATGCAGGGACACGCACAAACTATCCATTCACACAAATATTTAAACACGTTATATGCATGGACACACAGCACATACAGTATGCATATCTTAGCACACACATGTTGCTGATGGGAACTAGCTTTATAACCACACCATGCTGTTTTATTGTTGTAGCATTTGACCAATTATAAAAACAAACATAAAAAAGGTAATAATTGTAACAACAAAAAAAACACTAATGTTGAACATATTATGTATTTGTCCAGTTTAATGAAGGTATATATATATATATATATATATATATATATATATATATATATATATATATATATATATATATATATATAAGTATAAAAAATAAAATAAAAATGAAAGCGATTGAATGGATTACTGAATAAAGGAACCTGATACACTACATAAAGAGACACTAACGCAAACACACATGCACCCTGGGGACCTTCCCCCTTGAATCTCAACCTTTATGCACTCCCAAACCCAAGCCACCCACCCCACCCCCACCCCATTGTCTTTGTTGTCCATCAGAGTGGTTTGTTTTAAGCCTCAGCTCCAGTCCCATCACCCCTCACCCTCCACGGTCAAGTTCAAGGGTCCTCTAGAAACACATAGTGTGGTTGTGCGGGGGGCGGTGGGTGACTTCAACAGTTCCCTGGGACTATAAATGCACAAGGCACAGACACCTGCAGGCGTACATGCTTGTTCACCAGCCGCACACATGGTCGCAGTCACCCATATTTACATATGTATATATATATATATTTTTTTTTTTTTTAAGAACAAACATACAGACATAAATATTCAACAATTGTATTCACAGAAGCACACGTTAAAGAAAACAAAAATGAATAAATAAAATGAATAAATAAAAGTACTGACACCTACACACTCATCCCGGTGCACCTGCTTTCTCAAGGTCTACCGACTGCAGTCAAAATGGTGGACACAACAACACCGGGCTTAGCTTTGATTCCTAATATGGAGGAAACAATTCCAATTTTTCGTGGGGCCACTGATACTTGGAGATAGAATTCAACCTCTCTCCCTCCCTCCCTCTCATACACACACATACCACAACCCAGCTTACTCCCTCTTTCCATTTCTTTTTCTTGATATATCTGGACATTACTGTGTGTGTCAGCTTCAGCAGAATAATGGGGGGGCGGGGGGGGCGGTTGTGACACACACATCCAAAAGCATGAATCCTTTTCTCATAAATAAGATAGGGAATTATTGTCATGTTGTGCAATGAAATTAAGGTGAAGGAATATATTGTTTAATTTAAACATACCCTGAGTTAAGATACCATAGTTAACATTTTTAACATTTAGCTTTAAAATTTTATGCAAAGTTAATGTATTTGAATAAAAAATAGTCCTCTTACATTTTTACTGTTATTACAGAATAACACTGGCAAAAAAAGAAACTTTCTGCTCTGCTAAGATTTATTTGCATTGTAAATGCAATCTGCATGTCTATCTGCAATTATTTCTAATTAATTTTCATCTAATTCTTAGGAGACTATTTCAGCCCCAGAATTAACACAAAAGAACGTCCTGCCTCAGTTCTCCCACCAAAGATAATTATAAAGTTAAGAGGGTTTGCTAATTTAAAAATGCTATCTGCATGACATCAAATATAACTCTTTGATCTCACTCTGTCCCTGATGGTTAAATGCTTTTAATTATATTCAGGAAAAATTAACTTTCTCTGAATAATTAACAGTGAGACTTTTCTTTTTGTTTTTATGAAGTGTGTGTTGCATACTTTTTGCTTAATTAATTCCAGCGACAAACAAACTCCAACATACTATTATACAAACGTGCAGAAAATCCATCAATTGCATATCAAAACAGTGCACTCAATTGTGCATTCCCAAGTGCAATTGCATTTAAGCAATACGTGCAAATAGTGCAATGACTTTGCCATTTCGCACACATGCGACTTGCACTTGGAGCAATTTCCTTTAATCTCTGCATACCGTGAAGCATAACCCTTATACATTGTGAAAATTGCACAAAGCACACATATGACCCACATGTGTTCTTGACGATCAGGGGGGACCTTCTCCATATCTCATTATATTCCCCTATAGCATATCAGCATCTCCCTAGGTGAATGTGTATACATACACAGAGAAAGAGAAAGAGTCAGATGATTCATATTATCTTTATCACCCAGCTACAGGAGCCGGCTTGCCTCCCCTCTTTCCTCCTCCCCATTATGTAAAACTATGGATTACGTTTGGTATGCGCATGAATCCTGCATTCAGAGGTGTGTATGCATGTGTGTGTGTTAGTGACTTTATAGCGTGTATTGGAGAGGAAAAGTGTGGGGGGGTGCAATATATATACATCCATGCATGCATGTATGCATCCTTGCAGAGACCCCCCTCCATCTCTCTCCTTCTCCCTCTCTTTCCATCTATCATGCACCCATAGGTCTATCAGCTCCGGGAATGAGGTGTGGAGAGAGGGGAAGGGGCGAAGGGTACATGTGGGGAAGAGAAATAAATTTAGCCCCCCTACTTTAAAAATGCACATACATTTCCATACATTGAAAAAGCAGTGAGGTGCACACACCCTTGTTGCTCCCCAATATGCCCCCCCCCCCCCCACACACACACACACACACACAGACACACATACATACACACACACCAAAACACCAAATACAGCAAAGATGAATGTGTGTGTCCCATTCAGTGGGTGCGGGTGAAAATCTACCCCTTGCCATATTTATCTTCATAAGAGCAGAAGGTGCATGTGTGTTTGTCTGTATACATACTGGTTGCGTGCCTGGAGTCTACTTGTGTTTGTTTTTGTGAGTCGGTGTGTACATAAGTTCATTTACCTCAACTGAAGAAAAAAGACCCTAGCTCGTCTCGTGTGGTATCAAAAAAAGAAAATAGAAGAAGTTCAACAACAGATTTTCTTGATTCCTAAATGCAATGCACATCAAAATATTGCAGCATGTACTGCAGGTCCAAAATAAGAAATTCAGTCAATCGAATGTCTCAGTCGGAGTAGCTTCATGCCAAATCCACATTCCCCAAACTTCTTCCTTTTTTCATTTCCATACCAAAATGTATTTGTTGATGCATAGATTCCAAATAGTTTATAGTCTATTTGCCTTGTCATGTAGCAAGGCTTTCAGACACCAAAACAACAACCACGACCTTTCCCTAAAAAGCAGCCGAAAACACCCACCCCTTGTAGATAATGACGGCCTGTCGTGAAAGAGGAGAGAGAAACACGGATGTGGTATTATTAAGCAAGACTAGTTTGTTCGGTAGAAGTGTTTTTGGCTTTTAAAAAGTCCCATTTTGCACTCCCCAGGCACCACATATGGGGTACCCCAGGGAGGCATGTATGTGTGTGTGTGTACTCTAAAATATTCTGACTGAGCTGTCTAGCGGCTCACAGAGCAGGGAGATGTGTCCTGTCTCTTGCATTCAAATGTGAGTGGGTTTTGGAGAGCAAAAGTAAACAGATATGCTTGATGGAACACACACAAGAATGCGTGTATGCGCACACCTGCTGTCTCGACATGTATGCATGCATGTACGCACAACCACACACAAATACAGTATGAATATGAGCATGCACATGGTAACCCAAGACACGTGTGCAAGTGTGTCTCCCCATCTGTTGTCCATCCATATTTCCACCTATCTGCCCATCAAGCTCATCACTAGAATGTCTGCTCATCCACGGCCACGCTGACAAATGCGCTGGCGTCAGTCAACCAACATTATATTATAAATAAATTATACATATTTTTAAAAAGAATAATTCATATGGGACCAACGTCGAGAAGCCGGTCGTCACAGACTTGCACTTGCAGTTTTATATGGCAACGTAAACCTCTGCAGGTCTACATTCTAAATTCACTCCTTAAGCTCTTTAATGCTTTTCCATATCACACCTGCAGTATATGGGCTGTAATATAAGATAGCCCAAGACAATGAGCTGTCCAGTTGCCGAGGGGGTTAGCTGACAGTGTGTTATGAGGGAGGAGGCAGGAGGGATAGAGAGAGGTCGAGCGAAGGGTAGGATGGGGCCCTTCAAACAAAATATGACCCTTAAAAAGCCTCGCCGATTGTGCGATCTGAATCCTCCTTGCTACCATATTTCCTCCTACTCTTACCTCTCTCTGCCCCCCCCCCCCTTGCTCTCACTGCTGTCCCTCCTTCACTTCCCTCTGTCCTCACTCAATCCATTCACACACAGATGTGTTGTCTGTCATGACCATGATGATAAATTAGCGCGGGTGCTGCTGGTGAAATAGGAGCTGGTGTCTGAGTGCAGAGGGTGATCAAGTGGACAATGCCAGGGATGAACCACTGATAGTTCAGCTGTGGCTCGATCTGGAGAAACGCTTTGGATGGGACCGTGTCAGAGTCGTATATGCTCCCAGTACAGTTACAGTGTCACTAGATGTTACTTTATGTGAAAAGATAAAATGTGAAAGATTTTCTTTGAATACTTTGCAGTCACAGGGTTTGTATTTCTTCTTTTTTTCCTATGCTATATTTGGTTTCCCCAAATAGCCTGAATTTAAAAGAAAAAAATCTGAAAGACAGAAACACCATTAGTAAAGCTAATGTGAATACCATGCATACGTTACAAATGAACTATTGTTTCTGTGAAAAAAAGGTTTCTAAGAACTTTCGAGGTTTAATTTTTTTGTCAGACGGTGGGAGAATGTTTGAGATGCCTTAGTGTGTGTTTAATCCCGTGTCAGCAAGTACGATCACAATCTTTGGTTACAACAGAATGGCCTTGTCTTATCACATGGAACACTGCAAAAATTGGTCTCGTGTATGTGTGTATGTGTGTTGGGGGGAGAGGGGGCTGCATGCATGTGTAGCTGTTTCTTTTTTTGGCGTGTGATTATTTTACCTGCAGGCTTTGGTTTTTGTGTGCCTGTTTGTGTCTATCCTTGTGTTTCTGTGTGTGTGTGTGTGTGTGTGTGTGTGTGTGTGTACAGACATGTGTTTCTCATGAAGGCCCATGCCGGGCAAATTAATTCTCAAAAGTTGCGTGGCGGGGGCTCTGCTTCCCTTTGAAATGGGGCATACTGCTCCCTGTAATCAATAAGTCAAGCCATCTCGGCCGCATGTTGCAACCCCCCCGGCACACAGATGAAGAAGCCCAATTTACTCATCATAAATTCTGATTCCCACAATAAATATGAGAGGAGGTCCCACGGTATTAGAATATCTGGAATCTCAGGGCCGTTTGAAATGCCGACTGGCCCTTGCCTCGGCCTGCAGTTGCTTTGTTGGTTAGAATATGTGTTTTGTGTTGAATAATAATGATGTGGGGTCAGAAATATTCATTTCTGATCTAAGCTACAATTTAAAAGGCATTTTATTAATAAAAAAGAAAATATAAATACATAACTTATTTTCTTACCAGCATTTACACAACATACAACATGAAATAAAAGATATGGTCCTACATATAAGGAAAACACATCACATTCATCTCAGAGATTTTTGTCTACCTTTTGACAAAATTCCTCTGTTCCTTTAATCTTGGCATTTTCTAATGAACCTCGACAGGCACCTCCAGACAAGTGGTGACGTGTGCAGGCGAAGGCATGTGACGTCGGGTACACGCTAATCTAACGGACAAGTGCTGTCTCTCCTGTTTAAAGCCTCTGTGCTCAGTAGGTCCAGGCACATGACAGTGACCTGGGGAGGGGAAAGTGTGGCAAAGATGTGACACACCTACAGAGGGCGGGGTGGAGGCTGCTGAATTGGCTCCTTGAACAGGGGTTACTCTAAAAGGGGAGGGCAAAAATAAAGATTAGAGGAGGAGGACTCTGTAACATCTGTGTATGTTTTGTTGGTGATCACTGCATGCATACCTGCCGGTTTACAAGCAAGTGTCAGTGTATTTATATGCATGGTTGCATGCACATCTGTGTGCATGTGTATGCACAAACATGATTTAATGCAACATGGCATCCCCGACACCAGTGGCGCTCTATCTATCTTCTTTTTGGCAAGGACTTCCTGCTCTCCCGAGCGGTTCCGTCGATACATGACATTTATGAGGCTCCCATGAGCCCCAGCGCATGTTGCCCAGACAACTGAGACAGCTTCAGTGCCATGACAACAAAAACGCCAAATACTCTCACGGCCAAATGTGAGTGGCCCGCTGCCAATATGGCAGTTGAAATTGTCCGGGAGAAAGCAAAATTTAAACAAAAGCTTGCTTCAGTTGATAAGATGAGAAAACGCATGACGTGAGATGATAAGAACAGAGGACAGGAGAGTAAGAGTGAATTTAGCAAAAGCAAACTGGAAGATAAAGTAGTTTTCCGTGCTAGTCAATACAGCTGTCTTCATTTGTAAGGGAGTGAAAAGAGCACTAATTCCTGACCTGTTAGTTACATCTGAGAAGAGAGAGCTGCGTCGTTTGCTAATCCATAAGTCTGCTGCTAAGTGGTTCATCAGCGAGCGCCTCAGATCGAATGTCACCAATTAAGATGCCTAAATGCCTGGCTAATTGTGCTTAAAGTGTAGTGCTCCGTCTCTCACATGATCACACACGATTAGATGCACACATACACCCACACACACACCCACACCTAGCTAATTGTGGGCAGTTTAACGTGAGGTTTGACAACATGAAAGCAGCAATAAGTATAGGAGAGAACACAAGGTTTGATTGGCAAAACAATTTACCCACATAGTCACATCATTACCAATTAAGATCAAACACTTTACAGCTTTATTTGCCAATAACACTGATGGGAGTTTTTAATGGTTGGGTATCTAAAGATAACAGAACACTATCTGAAGAGCAAAATTAAGTTAGCTCATACAAGCTGAAGTAAAAATAAAATAAAAACTACATGCAATTAAATTAAATGTCCTTCATTATGTTATTAATGGAGCCAAATATTCCAGCACTTACATTTAAAGAAAATCATATTTAATAACACATATTTCATACTAAATCTTATTACATAGATTTATTCATAGTTTTTCTTTTAAAGATCCTGCCATTAGTCAGTGCATTGTTTCCTCTGCACCAAATATAATACTCATAATGTCTGTTTGGAGGAGGAGTGATCTTGTGAAGAATGAGAAGAGATAGCATCTGCTCTGGGCCTCTCCCTGCCTTGGCCCACAGGTCTGGAGAGCAGAGCGAATTGTGTCTGAAAGGGGATGATACCCATCGGAATGTTAATGGTGCTGAATATTTCAGAGGTGGGATCATCACATGGCAGAAGGAGGACGGGCGGGTTTCCCGAAAGCATTTAGTGGTTGAAGTTCCTCTCTGTTATTGTAAACCCTGAGTCAAAGATGATTTCAATGCACAGCTAACAAGGCCCAGTTGCTGTCGGGGAGACTTGAGATGGTTGTCTCTCACCCCCCCCCCATATCATGCACTCACCCAAAAGCTAAAGCTTGTTGGAATTTCAAATGGCTTTGAATTAACATTCGGGCTAATTTTCTTTTTAACTTTACTTTATATTTCATTTCGCTTTGAGCAACCAAACAAAACAGATTCCACCCCCCCTCCCCCCTAGTTTGAGCTGGATGTGCAGCTTTTTTTCTTCTTTAAAAAAAAAAAAAAAAAAAACTTGTCTTCATACTGAAATCCATTCAAAAGCAAAGCAAAAAACACAGGTAACTCATATTCCTTGTGTCTCTTTTACAGTATTTGTCATGATGAAATATCAACTAGCGTTACACATATGGTAAATCCAGTTAGCATAGCTATATGACATAAGTGGTTCTTAAGGCTTTTTTAAGCAAGAAAGAAAAATCATGGGAGCCATAAAAAAAACAAGGGAATTGCCCCAACAGTCCTTATAAACATCTGGCAACCACTGCGGCACCTTTATTCCAGCCCAAATGACTGGTTGTGTTAGCCTTGAGAGAGAAAGAAAGAGGGATAGGCTGAGGGGAGGCTCTTTTTTTTTTTTTGCTAAAGTGAAATTGAAGTTCTTTGAAAAAGGATAGAAAAAGAAGGAGCAGAAGGAAGGGACGGGGTCTAAAATTAAGAGAATTATTGCATGTTCCCAGATGTGTGCGAGGAGGATGACCTGGGAAAGTCAAAGTTGTCCCCCATCAATCACTGCCATATGCTTCCAGAGAAATGGATCCTGCAGGACACTTCATTTTCCTTTTTTCTGATTAGTTCATTTGAGAGATGAAGACGGGGGGAAAAATGGATGGTGGAGCTCTCTGAAAATGGACGGCCCCGGTGTAACCGAAGAACAGAGAGGGTTCAATGTCAAAATTAAGGCCTGCTATTTAAGACTTCAGGGATCATTTTTTTGTCTGTCTCTTCCTCCCCCACCTTTTTCCCGTCCTGTGCTCCATCTTTTCTTTTCAGAGGTTGGTGTCAGGGAGCGATAGAGCGAAGGCAATGTGTTCTTAACTCTGATCAAAGGAGGGAGAGAGGAAAGCTTTTCTAATGACTGGCATTCACTCTCCTTTCTTAATCCATCTCTCCTCTTTCCCTCTCCTGTCTCCCATCTCTACCCACTTTCTTTCACTCGCCTTTCTCTCTCAGGGCATTGGTAATTATCGGTAAGGTCTTAGTGACTGCAAATGAAATTACCATTTAAGAGAGAGGGAGAAAGAGACATCCCCTTTGCCATAGGAGAAGGCTTAAGTGAGGCAGCTAAGGTTTCAGCTATTGATTTTTAAACTGCTACATCAGAGAGTGTAATGCTTTCTTAATTTCAAATAAACTGTCTGGTTACGAAGTACTAATGAGAGAAAGAGTGAGAGCAGACCAAACAAAGTAAAAGAACGATGGGGGGTGAATTTTAAGTGTTGACGTGCGTACGGCGGAAACAACTTTCACACAAAATGATCAATGTGTCAATGATCCTACAGCAACTGGTAGTTTTTAAGAAATGTACGATGGCTACTAAATATGTTCTGATAATGAATAGGATAATTAAAGATAAATATGTAAATGCATTTGTTGCGCTGGTACATTAAATATAATGAGTTTACATCCAAAATCACCAAAAGGTTATACATAGAAAGGAAAATGTAGAATGTGTTGTGATTTCATCTCACACAAACCCAGTCATTCAGCTGGAAAAATATATTCCTCTGACAATATCCAATGTCCAGCCCACTTTTAAAAAAACAGGAGCGTGCAAGGTAGTCACTCTTTCATGCAGATGTAAGTCACATATTCCTAAAAAAATCAAATGTGTGATAAGTAAAATTACATTTTGTCCAAAGGTAATTGGAAGTAATGACAGTTTTTCTACTGATAGAACACAGAAAGAAAATAAAGATGAGGGATAGAGACAGGAAGATGGATTTTTGGATGACACTGCGTAAACCTAAATCTCTCTCTCTTTCTGTTTCTCTCTCTCTCTCTCTCTCTCTCACCACAGACCGCAGGCCGTTGGAGGCAGCTTAGAAATCTCTTACATCTGGAAGAGCCATAATTCATGGGATTTGGCCTAACAGCCATGACAGGCATTGGGGCGGCCAGCAACAACTGTCTCCTGTGTTAGCAGCAGTGTGTGTTAGCTCCGTGTGAGAGGGAGACGCTGAGTGAGAGACAAAGAGTGACAATATACAGTGTATGTGTGTGTTTGTGTGTGTGTGTGTGTGTGTGTGTGTGTGTGTGTGTGTGTGCGTGTGTATACTTGCAACTTTATATTTATGCAGGGCAGATGAGACTCCTCTGAACACGGTTTGCTCAACCTTTTATTTGTGGATCGGAGTTTGGACGTTCAGGGCTTAATGTCATCATAATGTTTATGATATACAATCGTGGGACAGTGGTGGGCAGTAACCAAGTATGTTTATTCAAGTACTGTACCATTTTATGCTACTTCCTACTATATCACAACATACTGTACTTTTAACTCCACTACATATATTTCATAGCTAGTTACTTTGACGATTAAAATTTCCCTACAAAACATATGATCAACAAATAAAATATGATGCATTGTTAAAGATGAAACGTTTAAACAGCATGTAAAGTATTAAAATTAGCATAATCTCGAGCAGATACACTAAAAGGCTGTCTTTTTTTAATTTGAATAGTTCTTAGTAGTATATAAAAATATAACATAATTAGCAATTCTTTCTTTTCTTTTTACTCAAACAAAATTTTACTTTACTTGCAGAATATACATTGTGGTATTTTACTTAAGTAAAAGTTCTGGATATTTCCTCTACCACATGTCATACAAGCTACTGTATAATTTAACTGACAGAAATAATATGACAGTCGAGACAAAGAAAAATCCACTAATGTTTTTCTTAGACATGTAAACATTTTTAAAATCCCCTACAATATTGGACATATATCTAGCTATGTGCACAACTGTTTCTACACTTTTGTACATACGTATGCACACACACACACACACACACACACACACACACACACACACACACACACACACACACACACACACATGCAAGATACATAAACCGACTTGCAGCAGAAAAAGCAACGCCGTCCATGTGTTTCATGGCATGCCAGAGGCTCCCTGTGTCGGCCCTAAATATTACACACAGACAGTAGCTATCACTTCCAAGCCTGAAATCCCACATTCCACATTCCTGATTCCAGCGGCTCGCCTGCTAAGCTGGGCACCACATGAAGAGCCATTGTTAGAGAGAGAGGGGTCATGTATCTCTCTCGGTCTGTCTGTCTGTCTCTCAGCCCTCCTTCTCTCCCTCGGTTTGTCTCTCCGCCCATATATCTCTCACTGTCATAGCCTCCGTCTGTGACTCTCTTGCTCCGTCTATCTTTCTATTTCTCCCTCTGCTGGTTTACCTTTATTTCTCATACTTCTTCCTTCTCCCCTCCACTGTGCTTTGTCGCCCACTCTCCCACTCAGTTTTTCTACCGTTTGTTTATTTCCTTCTATACCTCGCTAGGACTCCTGTCTCCTACTGATGCCGTTTGTCTGTGGCTCTCCTTCTCCCCATAAGAGTATTACCTTCTTTTCTGCTTCCTTTCCTTTTGTCTCTTGCTCTGCATCCCACTGTCTGTCTCTCTCTCCCTTTCTCTCTCTCTGTCTCCAGATATTCATGTAGAGATTTTCTCACATGTTAGATATAGATTTACGACCCCAGCCAGATCCCCGTGGCCACTAAATTTGATACCATCCACTAAGCCACATTGTTTTTGTGTGTGTTTGGGCTTGTCTGTTGTGTGTGACTGTGGGTAAGTATGTACTGTATGTGTGTGTCTGTGCGTGTGTGTTCATGCATTACAAGGTGGAGGCGGATGACTTTTAAAGGGTTAGCTTGGGTACGGTGGGCGCAGAGGAGGAATTTACAGTTTATTGAAGCACAGCAGCCAGGTGTGTGTGTGTGTGTGTGTGTGTGTGTGTGTGTGTGTGTGTGTGTGTGTGTGTGTGTGTGTGAAAGAGACAGAGACACAGAGAGAGAGAGAGAGAGAGAGAGAGAGAGAGAGAGAGAGAGGGGGGGGGGGGGGGGGGGGGGCTGTGGGTGCCAGGTGACCAGGCTAACCTCTTGGCTGGTGTTTTGGATTTAGCCTTTAGATAGCGGTGCAAAATAAAAAAGAATGGCAGGTTTTTTCAATTACAGATCAGAAAGACAGTGAACAAAGGCAGGAGTAAAAGAAAAGATGAGTTATTGGGATCTAACATATCAATGTTTTTTCAAACGGGCACATTCTTACAATCTGAGTGCATTCATTTTGACTTTCTGAACATTTTGTACTCATTTGAACATTTTGAATTCTATTCAGCGGTTGAAATGATTTATGTCATGTTAAGAAGTATATTAAGGTACTATATACTGTATGTGTGTCATGAAAATTTGTCTGAAACAAAGGAGTAAGCTAACTATGAAAAAATAAAAAAATACTACATACTTCGCTGCTTTGCTTTTTTTGCACCCGTATAATATTAAGAGCTTCTGAGGCATTTTGCCATCACACTATAGTGCTGTATTATATTTCAGAGCACTAACACGCACAAACAAGTATAGTGCAAAAATAGAACATGGATACGACAACAGACGAACACCTGTGGAAGACAGTCACTGTTGTTGTGTTTTTGTGCATGTTATTAATTCTGACAGTAGTCAGTTTAAAGGTAGTCGTCCTCTGCCATGCATATTTTATTGGCTGTAGGTGGTATTTGTTGTGTATTCATGTCTGTTTGTTTGAATCCTCCTGTCCTTCAACCCATTCCACAAGTTGCCAAGGGTGGGGCATTTGAAAATGGCATTGTTGAGTACCGAGGATTGTAATATTGTTGTTTGTCTGTGTGATGTGAGATGGTTTTTGCCTTTTGATGTTTGGCTCGGAGGAAATACACAAAATAAAAGCCTCTGCGAGATAAAGGTGTGTTTTTGCACATGTTTGAGTGTGCATGTGTTCCCTCAAACAGTTTATCTGTCAGTCAGACAGAGTGCACATTGTTTGTGCTAGTGCATGTTTGCATGCAGGTATTCGTGTGTGTGTGTGTGTGTGTGTGTGTGTGTCCGCATCCACATCTAAAAGTGATATCTGGCTGCAGATCAAATGGTGTATGAAGTAGAGGAATGACAGAAAGTGATAGCTCTTTAATGTCACCTCCACTCTTAAGCCCAAATATATAAGACCAAGAACACACAGAATAGGCAAGTGTGTTTTAAGGGAAAAGGAGTGACATGAAACACTTATGTAGAAAAGCTCTGAACATGACGATGGCTTTGTAGCGGAGGGGGAAATGTCTCACCAAACAGAAAGAAAGAGGGTAAATTGGATGGAAGAAACGAGAGAAGGCAGGGGCACAGAAATAAAACAGCGATATGCACTTCATTTTTTGTTTGTGCACGTCAAGGTACAGTGATTTTTTGTTTTTGACTGAAAATCAACTATTTCATCCAGCTCACCTTTTGCTCATTCTGTTCTGAGGTGTCTAAACTTTCACTGTCATCACTGCAGGGTAACAGTTGTCTGAGGAGGACGGTATCATGACGACTGCATTCATGTTCATTTAGTTTTGTTGATTCATTATTGTTTGCACTGAAACGTGCTTCTGGTTAAAAACATTTTACATGTTAATAGTTTTGTGCTTGACTGGAATTACCCTGTTGGAGTAAATATACTTTTTTTTAACACAAGAATATTAGCCTTGGTAAATATACATATTTTACCTTCTCTCTTTACCTTTGCTCTGCCTGTTTCTTCTTTTTTTTTTTTGAGCAAGTATGAAGCCTGAGCTGAAATGGATGAAAACATTTACTGAGCACACTCCTGCTATACATCCTATCTCCCTCTCTTGATCCCTGTCTTTCAATCTTTCTCCTCCTAAATCTGAACGACTGCTTGCTATGACACAGATTCGTGAATAATAAAGGTATTTCTATCCTTCCTACATGGGCTACTGTCCTCTCTTGTGTGGTTGTTTAACACCGACATGCAGCTACAGAGTGACACACACACACACACACACACACACACACACACACACACACACACACACACGTTCAAATCCTTCACATTCCTCTCCTTGTTGCAGGCCTCACCCCCTTGTCTCACTCTCTCCCCTTACCAGGAAATTAACCTTGACATTTCCAAGACATAATTCCCCCTAATAAAAATGTGTGTGTAAATATATATAAACACATATGTGAAATATTCATAGAGGGAGCCAATATGAGAGGAGGGCCTATATATCAAAGATGAAGGCACCGCTGGGGAGGATTTCGTTCCCTATCTGCCACCTTAACACAGCCATCATCCAAGGATCAAGTTCTTGCTATGAACATTACTTTGCGTAAGCCCGTTGCTACATTCAATAGAAACCTTCAGCTTAGATAAATGAACAGTCTGGCTCAGATGTACTGCCTATTCAAAGACAGAACAAGAATTAGAATCACCATTATGGCCAAAGTGCAGGAATAGAGGAATGTTGAATTTTTTGTTAAACGTTTCAAGGATAACAGCGCCAATGATACACCATGCAAAGGGAGAGTGCAACACATCATTTGGACAGTAAACACTGTTAAATTATGTATTTATCACATCTACGGTGCCAGTAGTCTAGTCAAAGGATATTTATAGTGCACCCATATGTATCAGTCCAATTAGGCTACTACTGAAATAGATCAGTAAGGTCACAGTACACCATGTTCCCTTCCAGCTGTGCTGTATACTGACATTTAAAACTGCTATAACACTGAATGTCTGTCAGCATATACTGTAATAGCTACAATATCTTTTCATCACAAACTGATTTTACAATGTTCGATATTTTTGCGGAGGCTTTTACCATTGTGAAACAATGTCAGTGTGTGGCTGGGTGTGCATTACTCCATACATATTTGTGATCTCTGCCCATGTGCGTGCACGCTTGCATGCTCCCGTCATAATGGAATGACAGTGATGCGGATCCAAAATGGCTGGTTTTAGTATTTGGACACTGGGGTGAGGCTAAAATAAGGCAGGAGGGATACAGCAAAAGAGAAAGGGAGCGCAGGAGAGGGTGAAGAACGCGTGTGGGTAGGTAGTGATCATATAATACCATCATGGAACGCCATCACTCCCTGTCTGACCGGCCTCATTTTAGGGCAATGGAACTCCAGAGGAAAAGGCGCCAATGGCACATTATTCTGCCTTAGAAAATCACCCTCATGTTTTTATTCATGCCTGCACCAGAAACAACAACAACAGAATTTGATTTCCAGTGTAAATATTCTGGACCAATACAGAGATGGAATGAATTATTTGTGAAAATGTGTGCATCAGAGAGCAAATACAATTTTTTCCATGAGACAGACAGACAGACAGACAGATAGACAGATAGATAGATAGATAGATAGATAGATAGATAGATAGATAGATAGATAGATAGATTTAAAACACGAGGAGTTACCAGAAAGATGACTCACTGCACCTTGTGTACTGATGCTGGAACAAAAATGTCGTCATGTGTTTGCTGCTCCTAATGAAACACCTCTGATCATTTCCCAGTGTAATGGCATCTCCATAACCCTATCCCTCTCTAATCACCACCACTTCCTGCTGGGCCCGAGTCATATCCTGCTGAGCCCGACGAAAGTAACTAGGATGAGGTACATGTACCTCCCACGGATTACACTGCTGATGTCTCCACGGTGACAGAGGCCCTCACCGTGACAACCAGATCTCGGAGTGACTTTAGGGTTCTTAATGTGATGGCGAGATAGATGGAGTGGCAGATGGAGATCAGCGGCAGAGCGCACTGGCAACACGGAGAGGAAGATAAAACATAAACCAGAAGGATAATTCGGTATGGACGGAGGAAACAGGCTGTAGAAGGATAGAGACATGAAACAACAAACACAGCATACTACCATGTGTACTGCATGGTAGCTGTTAGAGATGGTCCGATACCATTTTTTGCTTCCCGATACCGATTCCGATACATGAACTTGCGTATCGGCCGATACCGAGTACTGATCCGATACCAGTGTGTCATATATTTTATTATGTTTTAACAACTGTATACTACTATGCCTGTATGGATGTGATATGATTTCTATCTTTGTTGTCGGTCTGGCTCAGGTTAAACTCTTTGTGAAACATGAACAAACCACAAACAATGAAAGCCACAAAACTTTCTTTTATTATCCAGTTTGACAGTCAGTTATAACGGAAAAAGAACATAAATAAACTACTTTAACATAGATTTTCTTTAGGGCTGTATTATGTGGTATCGGATCGGTGCATAAACTCCAGTACTTCCCGATACCGATACCAGCGTTTTAGGCAGTATCGGAGACGATACCGATACTGGTATCGGTATCGGAACATCTCTAGTAGCTGTGGAATGGAACGCGCCTCTCAAATCCTTACATTCAGCCTACTATTTGGTTTTTCACATTTATTAATGATTTATCTAAAGCTTTGACTGTAATAAGGCAAGGCCAAGTTGTTAGTCAAAACCACTGTTATGTAATTAATTAGCCGCTTATAATGCTACAGGCCATACAGCAGCAGCAACCTAATGGTACCTCTCGAGCAAGGGACCACACAACATTGGACGCACAACCCTGTCAAAAAGAAACTGCATCGTCTTGGAATTTTGCTATTCAGTGTTAACACTATTAACCTGCCCAAACACCCATCCAACTTTCTCTAAACACTCATACCAATTTATAGGCCAAATTCCCTTGTCAATGCTTTGTATTGGAGAGTCACTTGAAGGACTTTAATTGTAAGATCTTGCCAGATTCTTAAGAGTAACCTTGAAATTTGTTCACTTAAGGCTAAATCTCGTAAACTTTGGTACATCAAATGAGTAACATGTAGGCCTAAGTACTGATATTCTTTATAGTTCTCATTGGTATTGCTTCAGAAAGGTATAAAAGCAATATCAATATAGAGCTTACAATTACTGTAAAGAATATTGGACTATAATGTTTTTCAGGGTAGGACAAACATCTGAGTGTATAGGCTGCTTGCACAAAAGCGTCTCTCACACACCAGAAGAGGCGATTGCCTTTTTCTAGCGGTGTGACTTGTTGCTTTCAGGTAGATTTGATCTGCTTGGACAAAAATTATGAAAACATCTGTTCAAAAATCAATACATGCATATATGATGTGTATTCTCAGAACTGCACTAAAAAAACATGTATTTAAGATTTGAAGTAAACCAGAACACTGCAGAATATCTCATCTATGTCCCATTCTGGAAAAATCTAAACCATAACTCCTGCTCAACACCACTGCTATATGATATCGTGAAATAAAATATTGACTTCATAAAAACAACGGTAGTAAAAATAAACCCATACCAGCCTGTGTTACGATTTGCTTTAAAAAAAGTAAGGTTGAGTGTGCAAGAAATGTGAAATTCATGGAGTAAAAAAAAAAAGAAAAAAAAAAGAATTCCCAGCATGTTGCAGAATACCAATATCCTTAAGCAGGCAGGGTTTTTGATGTATAGACTCCTGCCAGTGAATTGTACAGATGAGACACTTAAGGCAAGACAATAGTGTTATAGATTGTGGCAAGAGTTAAATCAATAGACCTTCTGAGGAGTAACAAGACACCCGGTAGCAAGTGCTACTGCTACACACACATGGGAGGGGCTGGGGAAACAAATGAGGACTGGCAGACAGGGGCTAAGACCTCAGTGTCACTGACTAACCATTAGATGTTAGTGTGTATATAGGTGTGTGTGTGTGTGTGTGTGTGTGTGTGTGTGTGTGTCTGTGTGTGTTTGCATCCTAGGCCAACTCGAAACATGTGTTATGGATGTGTGTGTTAACGTATGAATGTGTTTGTAAGGCATAAGCAGGAGCAGATACCTGTGTTTTCAGTTGTACTTTTATCTCTGCTTCTTGGCCCTGTAATCTCCCACTGGGCATCAAAGCACAGCCCATCACTAGCTCCACCACACCCCTATATATCCCCCTGATCCCTGTGTGCGAGAGTGCATGTGTGTGAATGTGTGCGAGGAAGAGAAAACAGAAATAGAAGAGAGTGATAGTCTACATGAATACGCGGGAGAGACAAGGAAGGAGAGGGGAGATAGGATGGTAGAATTAAAAAGAGGAAAAGAGAGACAGAAAGTTCTGTGTGTGTGTGTGTGTGTGTGTGTGTGTGTGTGCAAGAATGATTTAGAATGAGCCCCTCCTCTCTCCCAGAGACAAGAGAGGGGGGCTTTGCATGGAGCTTTGGACCGTCACCCAGCCATGGTATGTCATCCAAGCCCAGCCTGCGAGCACTTCTCCAGGGCAGCTTCTACTAACCCCACCCCCGGATCTCACTCCCTCTTACTCCACCTCCACAGTCTCTTCCACCTCTGATCCAGGCTCAGTGATTCCCGGGGCCCTGATAGGTGTCAAGGTCCATTAACCTGAAGCAAGTCTTATCATATTCATCAGGAAGATCAGAGATCAGATTTATCTCTGTTTTTATCAGATTTAAGGCTTCAGAAGGCTGCCAGAGATGTCACGGCTGTATGGTAATGTGATGGAAGCTAGTGACAGACACTCCAGAGTAGCAGGTACAGAGTCACACAGTCATGGACGCACACACTATCGAAGTAAATGTACACATTCCCTCTCTCTCTCTCTCTCTCTCTCTCTCTCACACTCACACTCACACTCACACTCACACTCACACTCACTCTCTCTCTCTCTCTCTCTCTCTCTCTCACACACACACACACACACACACACACAGTCAAATTTCTTTTAGAATCTGTCAGCAGTTGCTTGGACCTTTTTGATGGGGTTGTCAGGTTTGATTAGTTTATGAAACAGGAGTATCTCACCCACTGACCTTTCTAAGCTTTCCATCAAGAGCTAAATCTAATCTAATGTAAAAACAGTTGTAGCCTGTGAGCCAACCTTGTGAGGCATGATGAGCTTTTTTTTGGAGGCAAATTTAACAAAAAAAAAAGTCAAATGAAGTCTGGTTTGTTTTTCTTTTGTGCACAGATAATGAAATGTGTGTTATGACCACAATATTTAGTAGGGCTTGGTCAAAATAATCGATTATCCAATTAAAATTGATCTTTGTTTGAGTGATCTCAATTAATAAAATCCCCTTTTAATATATGCCTTTCACCATGGATATATATATAACCAAGTCTTAATGTAAACATTAATCTGTTGCATTATAAATATGAGGGTTGTTTCTTGCTTGTACAATTTACAGCATAACTGCTCTGAGAATCTCGTTTATATCCAAGCAAAATTGGTCTTGTAACTGAATTTCCCCTAACCTTATTGATATTAAATCGGAAATTGAATCGAATTGAGACTTTGTAAATAGGAATTGAATCGATTCTGAAAATCATTGGCAATACACAGGCCTAATATTTAGGTTTTTTTTTCGATTGCTAAACGACAGTGGTCACAACTTGAAGCCCCATGGGCAAAACTCTAACCACAGTCTGCATAACCAACAGTCACCTGAGCTAAACAGTTCACATCACCGGCAAAACTCATTCCAAACAACACAACTCATCACACGTCTCAAAACAGGCTCAGAGCAGCGAAACACTGAACAATCCTCATTGAGACAACACACACTGTCACTCAGAACACACTGAGTAAAAACACTAGCATCAAACACCAAGAAAGACACTAGAAACTTTTAATCTTTACAGTTTCAACAATTTGAGTGACATCACACTAATCAATATTTTCTTCAGAGAAGAGTGAAATTCTTTCACATGAATAGTTAGATTTTATAACGTGCCAGTTTTTAAGGTAAACATGAAGGAATGAAAATAAGCAGTTTGCTTTAATATATTAGGGATGTCACGAGAACCAGTACTTCGGTACCAACTCGGTACCAAAATTCTGAAAACGTGCCGGTACTCATTCTTCCACAGTACCGTAGGTACCGGGGGATGCAATCCTTCCGGACCTGACGGGGGGCAGTATATACGCCTAACGTTAAAAA
Organism: Sander lucioperca; assembly: GCF_008315115.2. Classification (NCBI taxonomy): domain Eukaryota; kingdom Metazoa; phylum Chordata; class Actinopteri; order Perciformes; family Percidae; genus Sander; species Sander lucioperca. The sequence goes on along the minus strand of NC_050173.1, from coordinate 18,933,456 downwards.
TGTTCTAGACTGCCGCTAAATGCTGAAGAAAAACACAGACCAGCATGGAAAAACAGCGAATAGCCCCTCATCTCCCTGTACGGCTTGACCGCATTTAGCTTCTGGCTTTACCGTACATTTACGGCGGCGGCGGCGGCTTTCACGATTTCACCTGTAACTCCCAAACCGCAAGTGAGTCTATTTCTCTCTGGCGTTGCCTATCACAACCTAACGTGTGCTCTGATGGCGCTTGTTTTAACGGACCTCTATAACATCAGTTAACTTTAACCAGCCCGGTTCCTTGTGAAAAACAACAACAGCAGAGAGAAAGAGGCGTAACTACTGTAAACATGCTTGCTGTCTGGGAGTTCGTTTTTGTAAACGGACTGTATTTATATAGCGCTTTTCTAGTCTTAACGACTACTCAAAGCGCTTTTACATAGTACAGGAACCATTCACCATTCGCACACGTGGCCGAGGCTGCCGTACAAGGTGCCACCTGCTTATCAGATAAACATTCACACACATTTACACTCCGATGCGCAGCATCGGGGGCAACTCTGCGTTCAGTATCTTGCCCAAGGACACTTCGACATGGGACTGCAGGGCCAGGGATCGAATCACCAACCTTCCGATTGGCAGGCAACCGCTCTACCACTGAGCCAAAAAAATCACGCTCTCCTTGCCCCCTCCACTCCACACCACACCACACCATAACAGAAAGTTGAAACTAAAAGAAAACACTGAAAAAAGAGTGACATGATGCTCCCCCCCCCCCCCCCCCCAAAAAAAAAAAGTTTAAATAAAGGAATTAATGCTTAAGTATTATTATTATTTTCTTCCCTTTTTTTTTTTTTTTGTTTACACACACCGTGGTATCGACTTTAGTATTGAGTATTGTGTACTTTTGTTGGTATCGGTACCGAATACTAGATTTTTGGTATTGTGACATCCCTACAATATATATATATATATATATATATATATATATATATATATATATATGTATTTTGACTGTAGTAATTTACATAACTGGAACAAAAGTTACAAACTAAAGGTACATAATAGTAACAAAGAATAGTGAGGCTAATCGTGCCTCTCTCCAGCATCAGGCCACATGTTTTCATCAACACATTGGATGTCCTCTCTTGCCATGCACCTGCATCATCTGTAAATACAAATGAATGTGGTGTTTGCATTGCTTCCACCTCCATTACTTTCTGAAAAACAGTAAGTGTGCAGTGTTACTATAGTAAAGGTAGTGTTTTTTTACATTTTTTATAGCTGTGTATGTAACCTCAGACATCTTACTTGGACATGTTGGTATCTTTGCTCTTTTACCTGTTCACTGTTTCTCTCAAATGGTACAGTTATTAACTGCTTCATTCTTATTTGGTGTTTCTTTATTCACAAAAAAGGCTTTATGAGCTTTCTCTATATATACAGTATATATACTGTATGTGTTCACTAACAAGTCTAAAACAAGACACCTGCTTAGTCTTTCAACTGAAATTGCAATCAGCAGTGTTTGAAATTCATCAAGCTGAAATCCATTCTGTTTTGAATGTGTGGTTAACAGTTTTGACAGCAGTGTGTTAACATTTGAACAAAGTGCTGTAAATTCACAGTGTTGTGCAGGTTGTGGTAAAAGCCATGGGATAACTGTGTAGAGTTTTGTGTTCAAGAAATGAAAAACAAACTTAAATTTGGTCCACATAAAATGCTGCTGTGCAGACTGTAGTTAGAGTTTTGCAAATGTGGCTCCAGTTGTGCCCACTGTTTACTGTAAGTGCTCCCAAATCACAAAAGAGAAGACAAAGACATGCACACGAATCATAGCATTTGAGAAAAGGGAGATTATGCAAAAGCAAGTGTATCTTAATATGTCTTGCATTCTGTGTACCTTAAAAAGAATAAGGTATATACATATATATATATAATCCTGCAGGATTTATTTTGGTGGCAAATTCTAGTGTTCAGTCACATCACATACAAAATTCAACCCTTCAAATACTGATTTTTTTCCCAGTTTACTTGTTATCTACATTTTTTGAATAAATATATCCCATGTCTTTGACATTTGGCATTTTATGTCCCCACTGAATTCCTCCAAATGTCATATTTTTTGATAGCATACGTTCCAAGGCTAGCCACTTATTTTAATTCAGTGAGCAGTACCTCCCCACATGACCTCCAACCCCAACCCTGACCCCCAGCTGCTCTCCCAACTGTGCTCTCGGGCCGCTAATGTATTATTGCTGACTCATCATGGTCAGCGGTAAGTAATCAGCCTGACACTTTGGGCTCAGGACACATGGCTGCAGTGCTCAAATAGGCATTTAGGTCCCATACTCTGTCCGCTACACCCGCAGGGAGCTGGGGGGTGTGAGAAGTGAAGTTTAGATATGTTAATCCATATTTTGTCATGCTAAATTGATGTAGGGAATACTGTATTTAGTGAGTAAAAATAGAAATGTCAGAGTTTAGAGTTAGTTGAAACATAAATAGCGGTTATGTGAGAGCTGCTTCATTATTGGACGTATGAGCCATTTTTAGAGAAATGTTGCTTTTTGGTGAAAACAAGAGATTACATATGAAGTTAAAAGGATTCCAGATTTATGAAGGAGATTTGGAGACAAGAAGACTGAGCTTGCTGTTATATATATATATATTCACAGAGAGACAAAACAGACATGCAGTAACCAAAGCACACTCATACACACACGTACACACATCTCCTGCAATCCGGCCCTCATCAACATCCTTCTTGGAAAATCACTGCGGCTCTGAAAAGTCATTTCAGCCACAGTAACAGCAGGCCCTTAAAGATTCATATTCCTATTTACTGTCAGCCTCTCCTGTCGTGCACGTGCACACACACACACACACACACACACACACACACACACACACACACACACACACACACACACACAAATACACACATACACACACCAAGCCAACTAACCCAGCAGGGTTAGGTTCATGAATAAAGGAAGGAATTAGCGCGGACCTGAAGAAGTCAGATAGAGAGAGGTAGAGGAAGAGAAGAGAGAGAGCCATTAAATTGTATGAAAAGCATGGAAAGGATGGGGCAAATCTAAGGAAAACAGGCACAATCAGCAGAGATCAAGAAAAAGGAAAATTTAGAACAAGAGAGGAAGGAGGGAAAGAGGAAGAGAGGAAGATACAGAGGAGCAGAGGAAGATAAGAACATAAATAGAAGGAGGAAGACATGTAAAGAGTGAGAGACAGAGAGGGAGAGAGGGGTGGCAGTAGCTTTACTCCTAATTTAAATTGCTTGTGTCAATCCTGTGCTGCATGTAGAGATAGCACTAAATGTCCATTTGTCCATGTGTGCATTTGTGAAAAGAGCTAAATCATTGTGGTGGTGAATATCTGCACACGGCACAACATGGCAGGTATATTCTGTAAAACGTAGACATAATCCCTCCTCTACACACGTGCACACAAATAACAGAGAGATATCGACTCAAATAACAAATGTATTAACCAACGTAATAGTATGTTTTAAAGCAAGCAGCGCATAAGTGAATAATGCTTGCTGATATGAAGCAGTGTATACATTACTGAAATTGGAAATATCATTGCACTATAAAATGACGTGTACAGTATACTGGGAGAGGAGAACAGAGGGAAGCCTAATGTTAATTTTCTGTGAATGAAAGACGCGAGGAAATAATAAAAAAAAAGACACATGATGAAAACAGACAAACGGCAACAATAGGGGCAGTAAACATCCCTCTATCACCAGAAGGGCTACAATCATCACAGTATGCTACACCACCCACATACCGCACACACATTTTATTATATGTGTTCAGGCTACGCGTGCATGTGTGTTTATCAGTGTGTATGTGTGTCATAGGGGAGAGAGAGGCAAGAGGCCGTTACCCTGCACCCAGATAATAACCTGGTTTTATAATGTTGCATATCTATATTCAGGCCAATTCCCCCTGGGGGGGAGCCAGAATAATAATGCTGGCCATTTTACCCCTCCTTGCAGGCGGCCATTTTCTGCCCCGATTCTCAGCATGGACCTCTCCTCATTCCCAAGGTAGCATGTAATGGATGCTGCAATGAGATGGAGTGACATTGTGGTGTCTGAAATGTGAAAAGCCTATTTGCCGACCTGCCCTCCCTTAACGGGGTGGCTGGTGGAGATATGGGAGATGTTTATGTCTAATCCTCTTTGCAATTCCATATGTTGTCATTTCTGATGATTGTCTCTATTTACGGTAAATTGGCAAATTTAGAAAATAGGTGCAAAATAGCAGTGAAAATGGTATATATTTTTGTCCAAAACAAATGTAGTCCCATAAGTGTTCAGAGAAGCTATGGCCATACTGTGTGATATTTGAATATCGTGATTGTTTGGCATATATCATTCAGAAAACAAAAGAAAAATGCTTCAGTATAAACTGAATAACAGTGCTGGCTTGTGAGTGTAATACTTGCACACACACATTTATTATCAGGAGTGTTTCTATCAACCAGAAGAGTAACAAAAAAAAGGAAGAAGCTGGATATGAGTTCCAGACAGAATTGGGAAGTAGTATCTCACATCACATTACATTACATTACATTAGAAGATTTCATCATCCGCATACAGTGCAAACACACGTTTGTAAGTTGAGGAGTGAAGGAGGTCTGGAATCTGGAGGGACTGAATCCACTCCATACTATCCTGATGAAATACCGTCCTCCTGACCAGTCAATTTCAATAAAACTACAGACAAAGAAAGGTTAGCGTATATAGATTTCCCATCGTAGTCATGCACACAGAACTTCACTGTGAGCCGGCCATCTCTCTCTCTCTCTTCTGAACTCTAAATGCTACTCACTCATATTCTCTATCCTATCCCTTACCTCTTCAATAATTCACAGACCGTAGCTTTCTCTGGCCTTTCAAACCTTTGAAATGTAACCTACATCCCACAAACACACCATTCTTGTTATCCAACTGATGACATGTGTTTATTCCAGCCCTTTGCTTGTTGAGCAGAGGAAGAAAAGGAAGGAAAGGCTTCACACTTCAAAGATTATTGATTGTTATTGACAAGTTGATAGTAGATAAAACAAAAGTGCATTTCAGATATATCCACTTAAATGTGTCTTGATATGCCACCTATATTTGATTTTGCTATTGATTTTTCATCGTCTGAAAAAAAGCAATTCTATCTCAACCTCAAAAGCACTTGAATAATGCCAGTGAACTTTTTTATCCTGATTAGGAAGTTACGGGAGAACTCAAAAGTTTGAACTGATGCTTGATGATGTTCAAAAATACATATTTTTTCCTTCTCCCTGTAGTGCTATTTATCAATCTAGATTATTTTGGTGTAAGTTGCCCATATTGAAGATATTGGCCGTAGAGATGTCTGCCTTCTCTCCAATATAATGAAACTATATGGCGCAGAAGGAAGCACACTCACGGAATAGAAGCCTGTGGTCCGACATTGCTATCTTGTGGAGATTAGTTTATATCTACTGCCAGCTCACCTGAGCTAGCTAAGGCTACAGCTTGACCGAGAATGACGACATTAATGTTTACGTCTCACCCTGTCACGGCCACGAGCCTCTCTTCTATGAGTAAGCTTTTTCCTGTGCAGTGATATGTTGGCAGGTGTAGTTTGATAGAAAGAAAATAGTTCCTACATGAAACTGCTCACATCCAAGTCTGTGGATTATTTGGAGTAACCGGGTCATGATTTTTGGAAAGAGACATTGCTGTTTTTTTTTTGGCGCTTTGAGCACCACAAGCTGAGTGCCATCTAGTTCCATTATATTGAAGAGAAGGCAGACATCTCTCCAACACTGGGCAATTCACACCAAAAAAGATCTAGATTGATAAATAGCACTACAGGTAAGAGGGAAAATACTTTTTGATTTTGAAATGAACTGTCCATTTAAATTCTACTGTTCTACTGTCCAAAATTTCTATCCACATTCACTTATTTCCGATTACCCATTACTGTGATCAGGGAAATATGCGAAGGAAAAACAAAATGATAATAATAAAAATTCTGGAACTGTACCCCTGAGAAAAAAAGTTTTAAAAACTTATGGGCAACAACATCGAGTCTAGTCTATAGCAGTTTCGTTGAGTGTAATAAATCAGTCCACCAGGGCTTGTGAAATGGAGGACAGTTGGAGAGTGCAGTATAGGCAGTCAGAGAGAACACCTCTGTCCAAGACAATCATATGATGTTTCATTCATACTGTCAGTATGGTGTCTCTCCTCCTCCCTCCTACTCTCACTCAGTCTCTACGTCTCTGTCTGTCTCTCTCACTCTGGACTCATCCCGTCTCCTGTGGAGGTTATGATGAAGCCTGGCTCTCTCCATCACACACAGCTCCCCAGCTGCTCGGGGATTACACATTTCCATGACACATTCACACACGGTGCCATTCAAATAAGCTCTTGTGTTGTATATTCCCTGCTACAACAGCACCGCATACAGATATTCTTGTAAAAATGCAACTGGTTCTTGTCCATAATGAACACAAAAGAAACAAAGAAAATTGCTGTTTTGGTGCTTACATTTTTTACTAAACTTCCCAGAAACATCAAGGACATTCAGTAATAACGCTGTGTAATTTTCATCTGTAGAAATAGTTTGGTGGTATGTCTATTAATTTGCGGTCTCATTTTATTCATGTTGTATTGCGCGAGGTGGTTTTAAAAGAGCAAGTGCTTCCTCTGAATCATTTGACCTCTGCGATTTGCTAATGAATGCTGTGAGCAATCACCGTTTCCCAGAAAATTGACAAAAATGATCCCTCATCTGTGAACCTAATCACTTACTGCCATTACCGTGTGTATGTGTGTGTGTGTGTGTGTGTGTGTGTGTGTGTGTGACTGTCTTTCTGATTACCATCCCTGAATGAAATAGTTGTTTGGAATGATCCCATGCAGGATGGGGGGGATGTTTTTCAAGGTGAAGCAGCAGAGCCGAGGTGGGATAGAGACCTTTTTTATGTTTTGTATTAGCAGCTGAAGAGAGAGATAGACAGCATGGGGAGGGGGCCAAAATGAAATAAAGTTAAAGACTATTTGAAATAGAGGCAAAAGAGGTAGGTGACCATAGAACAAGTGAAATTATTATCAACGTTACCCTCCTGCTGCAGCAATATACAGAGCTGAGTTTATCATTTCAAAAAGAAGCCACAAGGATGTAGCTCTTTCCTTGGAGCACTTTATTTAACAATACGTGTAAGCATGTAAGGGAATCAGAGTTTGTACCTGTTCTTTAGATCAGACTTAACACCCACACTGCCACCTCAAAGACCAAGTCAAGACCCAAAGGCCCCAGTGTTGCAAGAGCAAACAGCAAGTTTACACTCTGTTTGCCTGTTTTATCCACATTCTGTCATCTTTGTTTTTTTTATTGTTCTGTTCCCACATTGTTCTCACTCTTAATAAAGTGTGTTGAGTATCAAATGAACATGTGTGTGAGCGTGCTTATCTGAACGTGTGAGTGTGCATGCCCGCCCCTGCGTGTGCGTACTGTAGAAATGTCGTAAGACAGACACAAAGACAGAAACAAAGCAAAGGTCATGCTCAGCATTATGTGATGAACTGAGTCCCTTGAAATCTCATTTCCAAGGGCTCAATCTGATCAGCGCCTCAGACGTGGACACAGAACTGGCAAACAATGACGAGAAGAAAGCGAAAGGAGCTGAGGAGGAGAAGAAAGGAAGAACTAGCGGAGGAGGAGGATTTGAATGAGAAATCCCATTTGCTTGTCCATCGCTTATCTCGAGCTCTAATGGCCGAGAACAAAGAGAAATATCACAAAAATCGGCTTCTCCATCAAAGCTGCCGTAGCTTGTGTGGAAAATGAAACAATGAAATGACAGACGGGCAACCCCACCCTTTCTGTTTCTCTCCTATTTTCTTTTTTTTATGTCTTATGCTCACCTGCTCTTTAATGGCATGATGCTTCCCTGATGTTCGATCAGGAGCTATATGATTGCACTCGCTCTCTCTCTGAACATAAGGCTAAAGAAGCCAAGAAAAAATCCTACACTGCTGGAAGACCTATCAATTAATTGAGCTTCCATGTTTATTCTCAGTTTTCCGCTCAGTGTACCACTTTTCAGTACACAGTATGTCTTTCACAACTTAAATAGATACATAAAAGTCAGAGGTGCAAATAGAAAAAGAGAAAAAGGATAAAAAGGAAATAGTTATTGAAGGTGCAATTCTATCCACTGTCAATACTGTTAGTGTTATCACCGTGACAATGAAGAGGAAGCTTTGGCAGTGCCGCCTTTTCTTTCTTTTACTTTTAACATCAGCACTATATAATCCCCATTTGTGGATCACGGCACACCTATATATGTGTGTGTGTGTGTGTGTGTGTGTGTGTGTGTGTGTGTGTGTGTGTGTGTGTGCGTGTGTTTGTGTGTGCGTGTGATGAATGCATGTTTCTTCTAGAGTCTTTCTTGCTTGCCCCTGTGGATGTGTCTATATGTGTTTGTGCATGTGTGTGTTCGTTTGTGAGTGTGTGATGATTGCATGTTTCTTTTAGAGTTCATCTGTATGTGTGTGTGGTGTGTGTGTGTGTGTGTGTGTGTGTGTGTGTGTGTGTGTGTGTGTGTGTGTGTCTGTGTTTGTCCAGATAGGGTCACCTTGCATCCATCTCTTACCGTTTAGAGACCCCCTACAAGGATAAAAATCATCCTCTGAACTTAATCCAGGCTTATATCCTTTTCCTCCTCCTAACTCCTGAAGAAATGCACCACCCACACACACACACACACAGACATACACACATAACCCAACACACGGACCCAGAACACCTGAGCAGAGGGACCAACAGAAACCAGTTTAGAGTACAACCCATCACAAACAGCTGAGTTTGTAGCCTCATGCACATATAGAATATAGAAAGTAATCTGTGCAGTGATCTTACTCCGAAACATTTCTTAAACCATCACCCATCATGGCTAATGCTTTATCTGCCTGTATGAATCAGTGTATAACCTTATTATGGAAACATTAATAACTGTTTGGATTTGACTTCATGTTTCTGGGTTACAAATGTTGCAACTTCTTCCATAGAGGAGCTCATGGATCATTATTTAAGCTTCTTCCAGAAGAAGTTGGATATTTGTCTGTACACCAAGCAAGCAATAACACCGCCACCTCATCTGCACAGACTCAGAAATATTAATAGAATATCTAACAAATTCAAAAAATCCAATTAACTGTTTTACTGAGGGCACCAGCTGTTTAAAGGTTAAAGAAGTAGGTATGAGACAGCTGGCGATTTCAAACCCCATATGAGCACTTAACTCCCAACTGCCCCAGTGACACTGCTCAGTTACCCACAGTGGAAGGCTGGGGCTGTACTGGGCAGCTCCCAGGTGAAACTGTGTGATGGCATGACTGTGAACGAGCACACTGTGGTGAGCAAAGAGGTACACAGGCTCCTCAATTCTACCTTGAACTGACTTCAGATTTTTAACAAAAGATTAACCAGTTATTATCCCTGGTTTGTGAGTATTACTAAAAGAGAGACAGAATCTTCCACCCTGATTGAATCTGAAAAAATAAAAATAAACTGGTAGCTGAACAAAACAAAGGAGTAATCAGACAATGAACTGGGTGCCAGACATACCATTGATTAAAAACTATCTCTCTAAGCAGCCTCAGAGGAGCAAACCATATCCACCTTATGATATTGACCCAGCCTCTAACAAATATGCTTATATTTATATTGCCTTTCTGACTGAAACAATGTGCAGCCTCTCTTTGAGTGGATATTGGATCATACACACATGCTTACCCCCAAATTCAATATTCATTCTCTCGCACGTGTGCTTTTTTTTTGGGAGTAAATATTTATGTGATGTTTAGCACGCAGCAAAAAGCAAAAACTAAAAAATCTCTCAAAGACTAAATCGCCTTGCGTCAAAAATCAATGATAAAATGGGGGCGCAAGCTCTGTTTTCTAGGTCACATTTGAATATTTATTTAAGAGATATTGATTTGTTTTGTGTGACCCATTCTTTGTAATTAAAAGAGAGAGAGTGGGACTGTGGCTCTCAGTCGTGTGGCAATTGTGTATGTGTGTGTGTGTGTAGGTGTGTGAACATGTTTCTGTGTGTGCAAGTGTATATATTGCTGTTTGTGAGCGGCTAATGAATGAGGGGCAGTTATGATGAAGAGGGGGTGGAGAGGGACCTTAAGGAAGATTTATACCGTGTTATGTATTTGTGTGTGAGTGTGTGTGTGTGTGTGTGTGTGTGTAGGTGAGAGTTTGTGCTGTGTATGAGGTAGATTAATGTTGCTATATTAAATTCAGCCTACAATCCAGACTTTGTCTCCCTACCCATAAGCCTTTACTTCAGCCAAAGCAGACAAAGGACTCCAGAACACTGAGGCAACAGGACTCAGTCTGTGAACATGTGCATGTCTTTTAGTGCCTGGTCTAAGATTTCCTCCTACACTTCTCAGTTCCTCTGGGTCTGCATGTTACTGCATGTTGCAAATAAAGGCTTACAAGTACTTACTTATGTATAAGATTTTTGCATCACAAGAGACGTAAGTGAATCTTTAAATGCTGCACCATTATGGACATCATATTCAAACGGTGGATGTGAATCATTAGATGAGCTATGGGAGCAATACTATCTTTGAAAAAAATGGTCAGAAAAATTGGTCAGATGCCCCAAAACTGCTCTCTCTCCCTACGAAGGACACTATATAAGAAAGCTTAGCAGCATTTTGTATACAATCTCTCTCCTCACACAATATATGTAGAGTCCTGCCATGTTTACATGTTTATGTAAAAGTCAAAAAGCCCCAGCTTTAAAGGAACACGCCAACTCATTGGGACTTTAGCTTATTCACCGTAACCCCCAGAGTTAGACAAGTCCATACATACCCTTCTCATCTCCGTGTGTGTTGTTATTCTGTCTGACGCCCCCAGCGCTAGCTTAGCCTAGCACAGATCCCGTAGGTAACTGGTTCCAACTAGCCTACTGCTCCGAATAAGTGACAAAATAACGCCAACATGTTCCTATTTACATGTTGTGATTTGTATAGTCACAGGGTGTACAAATAACAAGGTCATATGAGACACAGCTGTCTTCTAACCGTATACAAACTGGGAACTATATTCTCAGAAAGGTCGAAGCAGTGCTACTTCTGCTACTGGGGCAGAGTGATTTGCTCGCAGCACCTGAAGCCCTGTGGTGAGGAGCAGAGAGTTCGCCTGGAGTTCACTCAGAGTTGGAGTAATAGAGTCAACAATTACTAGACAGTAAAAGCATAGTGACCTTGTTATTTGTACACCGTGTGACTATACAAATCACAACATGTAAACAGGAACACGTTGGCGTTATTTTGTCACTTATTCGAAGCAGTAGGCTAGTTGGAACCGGTTACCTCCAGGATCTGTGCTAGGCTAAGCTAGTGCTGGGGGCGTCAGACAGAGTTACAACACGCACGGAGATGAGAAGGGTACATATCGACTTGTCTAACTCTGGGGGTTACGGTGAATAAGCTAAAGTCCCAATAAGTCGGTTCCTTTAACAGATGAACCCAAAACAGATTCCATTACTCAAAAGGGCTTTATATGGCACACATACATGTGTTAAACAGAGTGTAGGGCACAGACATCCAAAATACATCTAATGATCAAAAAACTAATTGAAGGCAAAAGTCAGACAAAAGGTCCACACACTGTACTGATAGCTCCCAGTTTAGATATTCATCAGGCATTGTGTAATGACCATCATAAAGTAGAACAAGCAGTATATAGACACAAACACAATCACCACTCAGGTGCTTGTGATCTGCATGACTGAGAGTCAATCTAGTCTCTGACTGAACCAATGAGAGCAGAGCTGGATAATAGCACTATCCAATACTCCCACACAGTAGGTCAAGAAAAATGTTATATAAGAACATAGTGAATCTAATACATCAAACTTTCATTCAAATGTAAAGCATGAATCACACAAATCATCCAGCGGAAACAATTATCATGGAAACTACTATAAAGAAAAATACATAGAAGTAGTAGAAAAGTAGAAAATAATAATACATTAGTTACCCAAAGTACGAACTAGAAATGGGCCAACATCTGTATTGATACTGTACCTACAGCAGGGCAATCAGATAATAACTCATGGGAGAGATGATCAAAACATACTCACATTAGAATCTGTAAAAAAAGAGAAAGATCTGTTCATCATACTAAGAAATAAATGTCTGTTCCAACTATAACCACTTACAAAAAAGGTTAAAGCTCTTAGGTGATAGGGTGTTAAGGGTAAAGGTACAGAATGACTCTTTTCTCAAAAGGCAGTTGTTCAATCCCAATTTATCTCAGCGTAGATTGTGTTGGTATCTATACTGCCTGTATGCTTTGTGATGGTTATTTGACAATGCCTGGCGAAGATCTCTATAAGATCAAAATGTTACATGAAATTAGCTGGAAGCTAGCAGTACAGTGTGCGGACCTGTCTGTCTTTACATGTGTATGTGCCATATGTGCTTAGTTGTGTGTATGCAGTTTTATGAATTTCAGCTAAATGCTTAAACTGTAAAATTTAATATGTCTTCCGTGTGTGTGTGTGTGTGTGTGTGTGTGTGGTTTGTGTGGCCTGCCTTTGTGTGCGTCCCGTGTCCCTCTGTCCTTTAGCCCCAGTGTCATCTTCCTCCCCTGTCTCCAGGCCGTCCAGGCCTGTTTGAAGTGGCTATTAGCCAGAAATCAAAGCCTGCAATCAAGCCCATCTCAGCCCTGTGCCCTTTTAGAATATTCACCAACGGCCTTTTGTGAGCCCCGTGGAATAAAAATAATCAAAATCAGAATGGACCTTCATGTGCAATAATACTCCTTCTACTCTTATGGCCTCCACTGTCAATGCCATTTATAATTCATGCACCCATACTGATGGGTCCGGGTCGCGTTCAAGAGGTCCGCTCCTCACTGTTCCACCACTGTTCATCAATAGCTGCCAGCAAGGTAGGGGACTTTATTATTGAACAGTGGCCATGCTAGTTTGACGCAAACACTGTTCTATAATTATTACAACTTCAAAAACTTCTCTCTCCCTGCCTCCAACTCCCTCTCTCTGTTTGAAACGGCCTCCCTCTCCCTCTCTTCTCTCTGTTGTTAATGTAAACACTGGTGTTTCATCCCTCCCCGTAGGTGTCTGTTTTACAATAAAAGGTCATCCTCATTTGTCCGCAGACACAAAAGGGACCACCGTCGGTGCTGAGGTCAGACAAGCAGACAGACAGATAAATAGACAGACGGACAGAGGGATGGCTGGCGCTCAGGATGCAGGAGAGAGTAGAAGGGACAGAGAGATAAGGTTGAAGGTATGATAGATGGAGAGACAGCGAGGGAGAAGGAGTTAGTGAGAGATGGGAAAGATGGAGGGAGTGGTAGTCGCTGGCAATGGGGCTTGTGGGCGAGGAGGATAGATAACTAATCACGCCATCACCTCCAGTCTTCTTCCTCCTCTCTACTCCTTCTTCACCTCCTCTGTGCTCCTCTGCGGGGATGATTGACGAGGGCACGGTGGACTGAGGTTGTCCCAGTCCCCAGATTAGAAAGCCCTCAAACAAATGAAGCCTGGAAATGCTGCCCTAGGGAGCTGGGAGCCACGGGTAGACAGACAGGACACACACTCTGGCTTAAAGAGACATGAAGATAAGGGAAGGGAGAACCAGAGAATGAAGAGGGAGGAAGAGATGGGAAATGACATGTTTCTTGGGTTTTAAGGGTACACAGTATGAGGAGAGACAGGAGCTGGAGTAAAAGGAAAGGGGATAAGTTTAAGACAAGTTTAAGATTCTAACAAAGAGTGTGAGTGGGGAGAAACAGAGAGGCAGAACGAGTGCAAGAGACAGAGACAATTATACGTGTAAGGTGAGTGAGGGGGGAAAGCGTGAAGTCACTTTAATTAGGTTACCTGCAGAGAGGGACGAAATGAGAAGCTGAGCATGACAAACAGAGGAAAAGAGAGTGATGGAGGAAAGACAGATAAAGTAAGAACAAAGGACTCCCGACCATGCCTTTACACACCTGTTCTTCTCTTTCTAAGATTACCAACTGCAGATCGTTCCCCTTATGCTCCTCTGCAGATCTGATACGGTACATTTATCAAAAACTGAGCACCCTGTTCCCCTTACCAACCCTAAGCACATACACACAAACACACGCCCTGCGGCCCTCCCCTCTGCCTCTTGAAAAACGATCATCCTCGACCCTGGACCTATTGTTTAAGATTCAAGCATTAGTGGGAAAAAAGGCAAGAAATGGAAAAGAGACAGGTGATATACGGCCAGATATTAAGAAAAAGTTTGATTTTATAGATGCCACATGACCCTAGCATGAGTGACCTCCATTTTCCCAAATGGCACAGGTCCAGGGTTTTAATGGAGTCTCCGCGAGCCATATATCAGCGCAGCTTGTCTCATAAAGCTCTCCTCGGGCCAACCTCACAAACCACCTCCACCTTTATCGTGACACTAAGGGAGGTTTTCACAAGCAGAAAATAGATGTATTAACAAGGAACGATTTTAATATAGACGGTGGGTGGAAAAAAAAAGCGAGAATGAGGAAGGTGTTGGTGGATTCTGCTGGTTCTGCCTGTGCATGTATATATTTGGATTTTTTTTTTTTTGTCAACTGTTCTCTTTTCCCTCCATCCCCTCCTGCTCTGTCTCAATCTCTGCTTCCTCTCTCCCTTCCTCCCTCCTACCTCTTCTTCCTATATCTGTAGAGTGTCACGGTGTTACAGCTAGTCAACATGACACTTTTTAAAGTTTTTGCGAGGAGGCTGACAGAGCACAGAGGAGATTAGCCTAGCTGCCTGCCATAGCACCTGTCCCTCTACGCTCTCTTTCTTTTTCCTTAAAAATAACACAGAGGACCACATTAGGCAGCTGCACAGGCCACATTGTGTTAAATACAGGGCAGTGAACGCATTTTAAACACTTTTATCAAGCAGATAATGTGGGGAAAAAAATGTATGTGTAAGTGTACAAAAATAAGGATAGGAGCATATAGGAACATACTAAGGTTGCATACCGAACATTTCTATGCAGTTATTCTGTGAAAAATATAAAAATGCAGGAATTTATATACTGCTGGTGATTTTTGTTTTTCAAAATGCAAAAGGTTATTCAATCATAAAGTGTTTGCTGCCTAATAAGATACCCGACTGTAGATAACATTTTTGTTTATTTGTTTTGCTGTGAGCCATCTCAACAACCTTTAAAAATGTTAGGAATTAATAACGGTAATAGTGATAAGTTTAAAGAGTCCGAGCACCGACTGTAGGTATTGTAGGCATCTGCTTTGCTCAGCAACAAAGTGCAGCCTTGGTTTAATTTTTATACCTTTGAATACTTCTTTAAAAAAAAAAAACATGATATGTCATCTTATTTTTCTTCGTGTCACACCATAACAGACCTGAGCGCATGGAAACTATACATTTGATAACGGAACGTGACGATTACTACAAATCAAGAAAGTTGTAGTGCAGAGCATGAGCGGCTGCTGCAGTGTATTGCGTCTGAAGTAAATAGTGAATGGCTAGTGAGGCGGTGTTTAAACCACACAGTGCCCCCAGTGAGAGCCTGCTCTTCATCAGTCAGAAAGGCAGAAATGAGAAATGCATCTGAGCGACGCTTTTAAAAGGCAAAGTTCAGTAATTGGGAATGACAGACACACACAAAGCATCCATCACTCATGACCTTTCCATTTCTCCCTCTCTTTCTCTCCCCTGTCTCCATTCAGGACATGGACAAAAAAAGCAAAGGAAAAAACGGGAAACCATGTCTTTTAGACGAATGTATTTAATCGCTCTCTGAAAGCAACATTGTGATACCATTAACCTGGAATCATCTTGAAACCGGCATTACATAAAAATGAACATTTTCTGTACGTGATAGATACACAGACACAAATACTGTATATGTTGGGGAAAGCTACAATGATTTACACTGTTTCATTCACAATGTCAGTATTCTACGTGGATGTGTAGGCTAACTTTTTGTATTTTTTCAAGGAGAAAAACACATGAAAATAAAGAGCGGGGTGCATACACAAAGTAGACATATTTCACGTCTCTGTGCTGTGCTTAAGTTCTAGGGGTAATAGGTTCACTGAAAGTTAACTTGTTCAATCATGGAATTGCATTTGTCGCAAATTCTCTTTCATGGCCACACTCTTTATTACCCTCTCTCTTTTTCTGTATGTCTGTTTTACTTTATTTCTTTTCATTCCTTCTTCTTTCAACTGTGTTAAAATGACCAGGTCGTGCACAGAAAACAGGTTTCACCCCCTTTCTGTCTGTCTTAAACATGCACACACATGCACACACACTTTCGCGGACACATATACTTCACATCTGGACTTGTGTTTAATTTTACGTCAAAGTCCGGACAGGAAGCACCTGTCTAGATGAAATCCTGCAAGAAAGAAAGAAAGAGAGAGCGAGAGAGTAAAGGGGAATGAAAAAAGAGAGGAAAAATTTCACGGAGAAAAGAAAAACATTAATCCATCTGTTGTGGAAATGCATGTCACAGTCGTCACATTACAAGCAACGTCAACAAACAGAGCGAAAACTAAATTAGTTTGGAAAAGGCAAGTCATCTGAAATTAACACAAATTTCATCCCCTCTAAATGTTATCGCGTCTGTCTGTGTTTTGGAACTCAATGCAGGTCATTCTTTTTCTCCGAGGCTCAGGGGGCTGCTCACTAGCAGCGCCGCAATTACAGAGCAGTAAAACTTCCACATGTGGGATTACTCTTCCCTTCACATTAGCAGATTAAATGATAACTGTCTGGATAGAGTCACACACCTGTTACAAAGGCGGCCTTGCCTGACATTCTTAACATCACATTCGACTGGTCAACATGTGGCATCTATATGTTGATGGATAGAAAAGACTGTGAATCACGGTGTCTTGAATGATAAAATAACCACGAATAAATCTTGAATTAAATTTCAGTGAATCAATTAGTTATTTATATGGGATAAAAGAGAACAGAGTTGTGTAAAATAAACTGTCCGTTTAAAGCAAGAAGCAATGCTCTGTAAAACATAATTATATGTAAACATAGAAAGAAAGAATATATTGAACAACCACCACATCTGTGATTTTTTAATATGTCCAATGTAGAAGTCCATGCAGAAGCAGAATGCCAGTATGAAGACGGATTTAAATTGGATTAAGAACCTTTCTTATTTCCTCAGATGTTAATGCAACTGCATATTTGTTCTAGCCAGAACGATCCTGGTATGGCTAAATTTAAAAAGTTTACTTTTTGGCAAAGAAAGATTCCACTCTGCATTCTGTCTAGACTTTGGGGACTTTGCTCACCAAAAAAATAAAGATAAAGGTGCAATATGTAATACATTTACTGTAATAAATCCAATAATAATAAATTACCACAATATGTCATCAGATATTAAGGAAACATGCTGAAAGTTGAAATACTATCATTTATGACAAGAATGCTAATGCGAGTATTTTCTCCTGTCTGTCAGTCGGGTAAAGAGCTCTGCGTGAGCACTGGTTTTTATGACTGTCACCATAGCCAGCATCTAACGTTAGCTACTCTGCTGCACTGTGGAGTAATGTCTGACTATGTGAGACTAGCGTCTAGCAACATTGTTGGATACTGTGTTCTCAACCTGGCAACCACCGTGAACTTTGAGTCTGGGGAGGAGGGGCCGGGGGAAACGACTCTCTCCAGTATTTTGAATTTGGACTGCAGTAACGCTAGCTGTCAGTATTACATATTGCATCTTTAAAGGGATGGTAGAATGATTATATAGGGTATTTCACACTGTTCCTTAAGGTCTCCAAATAGGGTATGTAACATTGGTTGGGCTGAAAATGGCCCGGGTGCTGTTCTATGCGCCCTAATGCTAGCCTGTGAAAGAGCCCTGGATTGAAACGAGAGGTTTTCTCCCTTATATGGTATGCTCATGAATATTTAGATGAGCTGCGCGCTGATTGGTTGATTTACAACGAGCGACACACACACACACACACACACACACAGTCTTCTGTGACTGAGGAGCAGCCCCTCCCCTCTCTGCTTTCTCCTATATACAGCAGCACTGATCAGAAGGGGAGACAGCGAGTCAGCAAGATTGGTTATGCCCGCAATCTCTTGTGGAGCCTTATAACTTTGAAAAACCACAGGTTCCAGTTAATCTTATAATGGATATGTGTGTTGAGTTATTTAAACAAACGATCAGGGAAATAAACGCCTCTGGTCTGCGAGTCTCCTGATAGAGCTCTAGCCAGCTCACAGCAGGGTCTGTGAAGGTGGACAGGACAGGCCAAGTGAATTTAGTAATGAAATAGCAGACAAACAATGTGTAAGATCTGTGCAACCAACATTCAGAACACCAGCTGGTCTCAGACCAGTGGTTTTGTATGTAAATTTTGGGGCGTGACAAGGGTACAGACTAGAGCCAAATAAGGTACAGCCACCTGAGTTGACGTCAACTACTGGCTTTGTTGAGATTTGCCCGTTTTCAGCGGCAGTTTCAAATTGTGAGATTTGCATAGGAAAGAGGTGTCAGTCGTAATTTAACTATGACAAGGTAAACTCGGTTTTGCATTCTATCACCCCTTTAAAGCTACAAGAACCAAGGAGGGAAAAAGTTGACATTTTCTCAATGATCTAAACACAGCTCCAGTGAAAGCTTGGGAAGTACATACCACCCAAAAGGTGACATTTACACAGTAAACACATGCGACTCTAAGACTTGCTGCAGTGTGTTTTTCCCCAGTAGAGAGCTTGGCCACATTATTGTTTTCCATGAAATATAAGGCAGCTGACCTCAACTTGGGTTGTGTTTGTAGAGGCAGTACTTAGATTAAAACATTATGTTTTGTTTCTAGAAGAAGAGTACAGAAAATATCTCATATTAATTGTGTGGTAAGACCAATGACGATCTGAAGTGCCTGAAAATGAAGTACAGAGGGGCTGAGTATAGAGTAACTTTTATTTTTTTATTATTTAAATATGAAGGATTTACCGACGCTGAATTGGAAAAAAAAATAATGGAAAAGATGAACTGTTTGCTTGCTTAATTAATGCAAACACAAATAATCTCATCCCTCTATAGAGCTATTGATCTTACATCTTGCAGTTCATCTGTGAGCTCTGAGAATTTCTTTTTTTTCTTGTCAAGATTGCTATATCAGAAGATAAATTACGTTTTCTCCAATTTCTTGTTAAACTCTCAGGGTTATTCATCTTTTAAATTTGAAGGCATCTGGATGTAACCTCCTCAGAGTGAAATACCCTACATAAAAAAGTAATGAGGAGAAAATGTGTCTTTTTTCCCTATTGTTAATGAATCATTGGTCTCTTTTTGTAATGCCCTGAGTTTTTAAAGCAAGCATATAAGACTCTTTTAAGAAACCTGTCCTCAAGTTGTCCACTCATTTATTTCCTTTTTATAAGTTATTCTTTAGTAGTTGCCAAGTAACTTCAGGTAACAATGTTGCTAACATTGATCATATCATCTTCACTCACAGCCTCATCGCATAAATTGGCATACAGTATGGGTAAACCTTTCTCTGTCTCATTACTAGCCCCTCTAACATGGGGCACCACTGGGTTCAATTCTGGGCTCACATCTATTTTATCTAAATGGTTTTATCCTATATGGCAACCATTTCATTCAATTTTGATGCATCTCTTAACATTGCTATGCAGATTATGCATACATGTATACATCATTTTAAACTTTTAAAATGTTCCCATGCATGTATATCATCTGTATGTTTATTGGTTTATATCTATGAAACCTGCCACCGGTACATGCATTCTGAGAGATGTAAGTTGTTAGCTGCTTAAAAAGTAATTGTAAAATTAATTTAAAAAATACATTTCGCAAGTATAAGAGGATTAGTATTATTATATATAAGGATTCTACGTTTTACAAAATACATTTAAATTAATTTGGATATATACTATACGTAATGACTAAAATCAAACTCCTGAGGTTTAACATTAAGATATTCATATTTATCTCTGTAATTTTATGCATAAGGAAGGCAATACTTTTTTTTTTTTATTCTATGAGTGTAATCAGGACGTGGAAGTTTTCTATAATTTTTGCTTTATCATAAATGTTTCCTCCAATCTTGGGGGTTGTCTTGCTCTTTTTCCATATTGTCACTGAAATAATATTTGATCTTTAGCCCGATTAGTGAAATTACACCTTTCCTGTTTCAGATTAAGCTCAGTGACACAGAGGATTACTGACATTTAAAATTAATAACATGCAGTTCAGTTCAGCAAAATCCACTAATGCAATGTTTTTTCAGCATGTCTTTTACATCACATCTGAGACATAACCTGATGTTTATGTCAGAACACCTCTGTTAATTGAATTGGTCAGAACTCAAAGAAGTCTGTGCTGCGGGTAATGTCCCATCACAAATGAAGACGCCAGCTGTGGGCCACATATAACCCTGTTCCACTTCAGTGTGCAGCCGTAGACTACAAAGTTTAGGTGTGCCACAGTGTGTTAAGCTCAACACATGCACTCCAGGTGACATGAGACAGCTGCTACATTGGGTTAAAAGTCCTCAAAGGTTGTAAAGGTTGATGCTGCATGCGTTCAGGTATAGTCACAATACCAGTGACTGTACGGTCATCTGTCTACAATTTTCTGTGTTTAATGGTGTTCTTGAAACAGGACATTGTCAATAAATCTTTCATTCCTATGCAGAAAGTAAAGCCCATAAAATGCCAACAAAGAAAGAAATGCATATCTGGGTTCTGCCTGATGATATTTGCTGAGTTATTAAGTGTATTGTATTGAGTATTGAATGTTTATCTCTTGCACTGTGGTTTACATGTGACAATGTAACCCTAATGTTTGGTTGTGAGCCAAAGAGCCATTAATCAACCAATTAATTAGTGCATGTTGGCAGTACATACTTCTAGTGTAACTATGAGAGATGGGAGAGGAAAGAAAAGTCATCAATTACACACACTCATAGAGTATAATCAGCAGCAGGAAGACTGAGGTTTGCATTAGACAAAATGAAGCTCTTATAAGTCCGTTGGTGTCCCTTTACTGTCAGTATTCATTTCACAAAAGATAAATCAATTTTTCTAGATTAAGATTCAAAATCTGATTGATTTAGCAAATAAAGTGAAATTCATAGACAAATGTAACTTCTTTTGACAACAGAAGTAAAAGGTTGAAGCGTCAGTTTCCATTGGAAAGAAAAATGGAAAAGAGATCCACACATATCACTGTGTGTTCTTCATTGCAGGTTTTATTTTGAGACGAAATGTTGTAATTGACTTCTTGATGTGCCTGTCATCCAATAACCTTGTTCGCCTATCTTTCAACATCAGAAAGCGGTTTCCTACATTTTGCAGGATGACTTTCAGCAGCCACCAGAGAACATGCCTGAACTTGTTGCATCCAGTTGTTGGTTTAATGTGTAGGTGGAGAAAGCATTAGTGCAAACGATAGGGCTAATAAGAGCAAGAAAGCAAATTTATTTCCAGTTGAGAAAAGTGAGTCGTGCCTTGAACTCATTATGTTCTGTTGAATTATAGACTTATTAAAGCTGCTGCTGATAATAATTAATATACAATAATTTTTCTTTTTACGATTTTCTGGTATGATGTTAAATATTGAGTGTAGAAAGAAAGCCCTTTATTTCAAGTCTGCAGGACTGTGTAAGATTGTAGAAAATATGCCATCACACTCCACTGTAGCTGTGACATCCGCCATCTTATACCATTCATTTATTTAACTAATTTAAGGTGGACTTTTCCATTAAGGCACTGTATTTAACTCTGTCTCCTGAATTCACCACAAAAGACCTATAGTTACAGAGATCTGTCATTTTAAACCAGCAAGAACTACACTTTGTTGTATTTTTAAGTTAGACATGGAAATAGCATACACAAATGCTCGTCAGCTAGTTAAAAAACGGTTACATAAACATGTGCATTGTTTAGTATTACCAGTATTAGAAGGATAACATTAAGATAGCTCAGAGTGTTGTAACAGAGAGAAGCAGTAACGGCCATGGCCGTTTCCCTCTTTCATCCTTCCCTCCTCCTTTATTCCTTCCTTCCTTTCGTCTCCTTCAAGGTCAATCGTCACAGTGAGGCTGCATGTCACTGCTCCTTTGTCTATTCAGATAAAATTGCTGCATTCATCGTATGTCAGATAAACCTCAAAAGGGAGTGAGGAGGGTATAGCGAGAGGGAGGGAGGGAGGAAAGGAAGAGGGAAAAGAGGAATAAAAAAACAACACCCATATCACGGTGTCCTCCAGCCTGGCCCTAGTCTGTTTTTATCTGTCCATGACAAATTCAAGCGTTCACTCTCTCCTTTCCTCTTTCCTCCACATTTTCTCTTCACCTTATCTACTGTCTCAGCACTGCATCACTTGCCATTTTAGAATAATGTCCTCCCATGTCTATAATGACATTGCCTTTGTGCTTCAGATTACCTTGGGATTTTCAGACCCCCTCCCTCCACCCCCCACCCCCCCAACACACATGGATGCTGGAATAAAGAAGCACTTGCATGCACAAACAAGGCTAGCTGAATCAAGGTACATCATTGACCAACATGTTTCTTCATAAAACCAGGGATGTAATTAGCAACGGTGTATAAAAATATGATTTCTGAATGATAACACGGTCATTGTTACACTGGGGCAAATGCATGACGTGTCTCAGAGTTTAAACAGGACAAAACATTCTGAATCAGATCTCAAAGTTTGAATGGTAAGGGCTGACCGGATCATATTGAACTGAGCAACTTTGAGTCTATAATTGTACATTTTACATATGGTCAGTAGATTTGTACTGAGTACTAAGTGTGGCTAAACAAAAATGTATCCAAGCTGAAACAATATTTAAAGTGATCAATGTGTGCATTCAAAATGTCAAATCCCTAATATTTGCAGATCATATTTAATAGTGCAAGTTCTTCCTTGCTATTTTCTCCAATAAAGAAATCATTTTTCTTCAGGTACCATCAGACATGAAGCAAGTCTCCAGCATGTATTATTTCTGTGCTCTGATGAGCTCCTTAATGTGTGACAGGTCCTTCTCTCCCCTGCCTGGCCATTTCTCTTAATGAGATGGTAATCAGCCAGTCATCAGCAATGGGACCATGCAGGACATATAATGAGAACATTAGGCTGCATACTGAAAGGACCCCCTGCCGGGTGGAGGATCAATGGTCTGGCCTGATGAAAGGTGGATGATGCTGCTGATTGTTGGAGAGAAAGAGGGAGGGAGAGAGAGGCGTTGAGTTGCGGTGTTGATTGTCCAACACATATTATCTACTGTACTCAATCCTTTGAGTCTAAGAGAAGTCACATATATTTATACAGGGAAAAACGATAAACAAGCAGGGTCATATTTACTGCTTTTACTCTCTTTCTTTTTATTTATTTTATTCTAATTTATCCTGTTTTGGTGATTGTATTTGACCTTACTTTAATATATCATTTCACATAAGTCTTTCTGTTGATTGTGCTCCACTATAGTTTGTTTTTTTGTTTTCTGCTGAGATCAGCTGTCACCGACAGTATTTTGCAGCTCAAGCCATGCACCTGTATTCCACTGGAGGAAGGTTAGCCCAATCTATAATGATAGTGAAGGAAAACCTATGCTAAGAGCTAAATCTATCAATGAGAACACTGTCAACAAAACTGTTCTGGTCGAATGTGCGGTTATTTTCATGAATTCCCTCATTCCCCCTTGTCAGTGTTTCCCATTGTAGCCACACTACAACAACAATTTAGCTCTCTAAAACACCAGTGGTAAAGGTTCTGTCAGGTGCCGCTCCAAAAGAAGAAGAGCTTCTTTGTATACTCAGTAATCATAAAGAAAACACAAATGTACCACATGATCTACTGACAATAGAACAGAATGTAAAAGAGAGTTGGCATGTTGCATTTTGCTTTAGCGATGCAGCTGCGGTCGTAGACGTGCCTCAATGTTATAAAACTAATGAGTTCACATGGTAGCTGTAGTTGATTGCCATAGATCTACCTTTGATTGAGAGCAATAAGTTCATGCCTGTTTTCTGGGTTCTGTCAAAAGGGATTCTGGGAAATGTAATGCAAAATGAACTGGCCAAGTTGTGACATGAGCTCTTGTCAACATGGCCAGTTGGACCAGGGAGTCCTATATCAACACTGAGAAATGATATATAAAAAATTGAAAAACATAGATTTTTTTTCGTAGCTACAAAGCATTCAGTTCCCCGTGGTACTTGCATTCTTAAAATCTGAAACTGAACTCTGTATGAGTCAAAGATAAGATGTTTTAAGAACTTTAGGAATCACTAACTAATGTTTTACAAATATGTCCAACCATAAAAGGTCAGTTTTGCTCATCTTTATTAGGGATTATTGTTCTAAACTAGCAAGTGCCTATAGTGAAAACCACCAACGCAGAGAGTACTTAATGCCAAAAGTGTCCCCAGAGTAAAGAAAAACAAGGAAATAATCACTTTAAGTGAAACTACTTTACCCCAGGCTCATGTGCACTGGTGCTTCAAATGAATTTTGCTTCTGTTAACCAACTTTGTGCCGCTCGCTATGTTTAAGTGGCATTGGTTTTGGATCATATTTAAATCTTTAACAATAAAAGATACATGACTTGTTTTGATACATTACTAGTGAAAAAGGCACTAACCATAGGAGAGCTAGATTTGAGAATCAAAAACATGTGTTGTAGCTCCAATGGGTATGTTCTCACTTATTTACAATTATGCATTGAGATATTAATGTGAGGAGATAATGGGAACCAGGGTGAACACTGGTTAAATATTTAGATGGGCAGTGTGTGAATGCCTTTAAACAAAACAGGGTAATAAAGACTGCATTCAAAGCAATATTTACATGCTTTATGGGGTAATAGCAGCAATAGATATCCTAAACTCATCAAAGATAATAAAAAATCACTCAGTGCCAAGCAGATCCTTTATACCTTCATATAAAAACAATCGTTTTTATATATTTAACAATTACACAGTCAGCTCATATGCCTTTATTTGTGCATTTGGCCTGATTAGATTCAACCCAGTCTAATAAAGTACAAGGATAAAAGAGACTTTCAGTGTACATATGAAGCACCAGAACATGACAACCCCCACTATGCTGTACATTATAAAAGCTGCTGTGACAATTCAGATGTGGAGGATGAACTCTCCCACCCGAACTTCCCTTTTCCATATAAACCATTTGGTAACCCTTTATGGATTTCACATATGTATATTCTTATTTATGTCCACTCTGTCTTCTATCATCACTATGAAACGCAGTCCCTGTTTGAATCCGGCCATAAAACCGACTGAAGTCACGTTAATTGTCAGACACAAACGCAAGTTCTGATCATAAATGCTGTATTATATACTGCTGCTTTAAATCACAGACAAATCTATCCCTCCCCTCACTGGTGCCTTCCAAAGTGATTTGTAATAAAAAAAAGACCAGCAGAGAATGCGCTACCAGTGCCAGTGATAGGCTTCTCTTTTGTATTTTGCATTTTTTTTTCACCTTTTCTCTTGTCACAGTGACTGACTTTTAATCTAATAAACATTGCATGAGCCCACTGACCAGAACAAAGGGGAAGAAAAAAACATCTTTCTGAACATCTATCAGATCGCTCTTGTTAAAAAAAAAGGGGGAGGGAGTGGGGGGTGTTCCCTAATAGGAATGGGGTAGGATATAAGGTTTCATGCCAAGATCATAAAATTACTGAGGAATAAAAGCCATTCATTTCACATGACATCACCACCTTTTGAGGATGTGAGCTTCAGCGGCTTCAAAAAGAGGACAAACTGTTTTCTCCATTGACTTCAGTGCTGCTGTTGTCTGACAAGACATACAACACAGCAGAACAAAAGAGTGGGATTAGCCTCCCTCCTATTGGCTGGAGCTTTTGAAACATGCAATAAAAATATAATATTCTTAACAGCACATAACTGTCTTGGTACATAGTTTATATATATGATCAGACAGTAAGAGGACTCTGCTTGGGGCAGATTTCAATGGATTTCTCTCTTGTAAGATGTGGGCACAGTAAAAGTTAACACACACCTCACAGTGACCCTAGTGGTGAAATCACAAAGCAACAGCTTACACAACAGGGATGATAAATAGCTGCCCATCACCCTGCCAACTTGTTATCTTCGCCTCAGTATACTGCAGTCGTTCCCACTTATAACCTTCCCCCTTTCGCTTGCTATTAGTGTTGCCCACTAATTTACACTTAAGCGCTAGTTTCCAGTGGGATCGCAACCATTATGTTTATTCACATGGCTGTCAGTTACTTGCCATGGGACCAAGTCAAATCATTCTTGTATACTTGACACAAATGATACAGCACTGGAGCATGCTCCAGGGGTACTAATGGTTGGTCTGAGTAGTTCTCAGCCACGATGTCACAGAGAACACATAATTTCCAACCTGCTACACAGCAAATCCATGCCACACTCAAAGAGATATACATTCGCTAATAGCAAATGCATTGGCTAACGGAGGTGGGCTTGCTACCTACAATACATATCTTCTATCAGCAGTGACTCCCCACATGTGGGAGAGAGGAGGAGGTGTGTTTAGTGACTGTTAAATATAAATCAGTGGTGTACTCAACAATATATGCACCACATGAACCCAGATGGCTTATCATTCCTGCCAGCACCTCTCACACAGCAATGCATGGAGCTTTAAAGGACAGAGGGCCTATATAATAATTGGCAGTGCCAATGAGAGGCCTCACATCCATCTGTGGTTTTAGTTTATCTACATAAAACAAACAGGGATGCTACATTCAAAACACAGGCAGTAAAGTATAAAGGAATAATTTCATTTTTCTCCCTCTCTCACAGAAATGTGACACATCATCTGGCACGGTATTGCGTTGCCCGGGGTGAGGGCCCTGCACAGTAGATGGACCGCTGTAATTTCTCATCTATCAAATTATGGTTTATTGTTCAGTACAGCAACCCCAGGCTACACACAACCCTGTGCACTGACAGTTATGAAACATTATATTTCCACTGTCATAGTCCAGGCCCAAGACAAAGCTTAAGAAAGAAAAAGAGAAAGAAAACAGAAAGAAATAAAAACTCCAAAGTAATTTTAACACTCGTCACGTCAACATCTATGTTAAACAGAGCTTTGATTATAGCTGTTCAAGCCCCTGTTGCTATTTCTGTGGTTTGCTTACATCATTAGGTTACTCAAATTGCCATTAGCCACTACTGTATAAGCTTGTTTATTATTGCCATGGTAATGATTTTTCTACCAAATGAAATTTGTCGGCAGGAAATTGTGTTTAATGCTGGTGTAATGAGTCTGCTGTAAATTAGCTGGCATGCCAGCGTGGATGACTAAAAGGCCTTTAAGTAACCTTTGGTCTTTGTTGAGGGTAATTTGATACTGCCACTGATGATTCACTTAGCGAGGCTAAAAGCTATAGGCTTGCATCTCAAGAAGGACATGTGAAACTACTATCGCTTTTAAACTAGAAGTGAATGTGAAAATAATCAAATCCACTTGCCACTGGATGACTTTAAGACGGTGAACGTGAACTCTTGACTGGAGTCAAACCAATTTAGTGTTTTTGTCACCAAGGTCGAGGTTTAGGTAACACATACAACTCACAGCTGAGCTAGTCTCGGATCTTGGCCTACAAAGAAACATCTACTTTAAATGGTGACAATCACGAATCTGCTTTGTTCACAAAAGACAAGCATAGGGACTGCAACAGTCATACAATAATCTGTATTTTAACACACAGGGCCTCTTAGATTGGTCATCATTTGACACATTTTTATTTTTTTTATTTTTTTTAACAGAGGAACAATAAACGTTTATTATCATCAAAATAACAGCAAATATAAATTAACTGTTTTTTTTAACAATAAAATTTCACTAGATATATATATATATATATATATATATATATATATATATATATATATATATATATATATGTATATATATATATCAAAGTTGAGATACAAAAAGTGTCAAATGAACAAAAAATTGCAGCCTATAAACTCAACTGCAACAAGACAGGATGTCAAGAGAAGAGAATGAAATCTCAAAAAAAAAATCAGCGTATCAAAAGACCTTCTGGTCAGATATATGTGTGTGCTTGTGTGTGCGTGCGTGCATGGGTGTATGTGTGTGTTTTTGTTTATTGTGCATATGCATTACCAGTCACACCGCGTCTACGTTTTGGCTTGATGCCAAGTCTGCAGTGAACACTGAGCTTCCTGATGCATCTGCATATGCAAAAAAGTGTGTGTGTGTGTGTGTGTGTGTGTGTGTGTGTGTGTGTGTGTGTGTGTGTGTGTGTGTGTGTGTGTGTGTGTGTGTGTGTGTGTGTGTGTGTGTGTGCATGTGCACATCGCTGGCACCCCTGGAGGTCTGTGGAAGCACACGTGGGTATTTCATGTGGAAGTTACCCTGCTCCGTCACAGGCATGGCAGCCACACCCCCACTGGCATATTCCCCTGAGGTCTGATAAGAGGTGTGTGTGTGTCTGTGTGTAGGGAGGTTGACTGTGGGTCTTGGTGTGACATTCCTCCTTAATGCAGGTGGCCCCTAAATCTGAAAACTATTCCTCTTTAGACACTCATCTGTGTTTAGTGCCACCCCCTGCCGCGCCCCCATCTAACCCCCCATTTTCCTGTACCTCCCACTGCACCTCGCCCACCCACGTCGCCCCTCCTGCTCCGGCAACACGTGCCACCTCTTAGTGCCAACATGCCCTCGTCCCCCTTCTCCCTCCTCTCCCCTCCCTTTCATCCCCCCTCCACTCCACCACTATTTTCCCACGCCCGCCTCTTTCTGTCATCACAAAGTAGGAGTGGTATCACCGCACGTGCCCCTTTTTAGTGCCAACAAGCTCCCCTGTGGGCCTCCTGCCCCCCCCCACCTTCCTGTCTTCCTCCCCCCCATCGTGTTTTACCCCCCGCCCAGCTCCCGCCCCCTCTTTCTCACACTGTGCGTCTCATCGCTATGTAAGTGGGGATACCAGGCTGTTTTGCATACGGCTGTTTAGTCCTTTGTGGCAGGCGGGGCGGCATGCGAATATGCAAAACGGTGATGGGGAAGCATTTTGTAGTGTGATGAGGAAGGGGAGACGGCGAAACTGTGAATGATGCCGCCGTGTGTGCGTATGCTTGTGTGTATGTGTATGTTTTCCAACAGATTCTTTGGCTCGTCAGAGCGATGGTTGGTACAGGAGCGAGTGCCATCAGAACCAAAGCCCAGTTGACCAACGTGGCAATGGAATACCACCCCAAGCAGCCATAAATCCTACATGGATGGATACTCTCATCTTCGTGGCCTTTTATTCCATTTAAGGGACAATGCAAAGAAAGGTTGTCTTTTTTTTTTTTCAACATGCATCGTTACTGTAAATCCACACGACACAGAATCTGCAAATATCAGCGGCAAATTAAGAAGAAAGGGATGAGGAAGTTCTTTTTGCTTCCCCCTCCTGTTCACCCATATCGTTCTCTCTTCTACTTATCTGTGGCGGAGAGCCAATGGTTCATTATAATTGGCCGTTGTCATCATGCAGATGACACACAGTCAGCGCTCTGAATATCATTAGCGCCTTTGCATAACTCCGCTCTTTTCTTTTTTTCTGTCCTTTCTTCTTGTTCCTTCATTCCGAGGCTCGTTTCGGGATTCGATATTCCAAAAGGTAATTATCATCCACGAAGCAGCCTATCAATATGTGGAGATAGGCATAATACCAAATGAAGGTGCGTGTCTGATTGTCGTTTTCTCTTTTGCTATTTCCAGCGCAAATGTAGAACTCTCTCCCAGGGTGTGCGGGAGAATAAGAGTGTATTTGTTTGATTGTATTTGACTCTCCTTTGCAGTGGAGTCCATTGTATATCTCTGTGGTTAAAGAGTGTTCTTTGCTCTCCTTCTCCTCCTCCTCCCCCTCTCCCTCTCCCCCCTCCTTTGCATATATCAGCCTCTCCTTGGGTAGAATAATAGCTCTTAATTCTTCTCTGCAGCTCTTGCCTTCTGATCCATGACAAAAAGAAAGAGCCAGCCGGCCAATTTGCATACTCCGCATACTGATGAGGCGTATGTTGCCGGCTGCCTAATTACCAAGTCCTCCAGTGACTCTCTCTCCTCCTGCAGCTCTTGCTTTTAACCCTCGCTCGCCCAATCGTCATCCCTTCATCTCCATAGGAAACAATTGTCGCATTCATCATTAATTCTTCTGGAGGGGCATGCAGAAAACAATAGAGAAACAAGAAATGAACAGAAGCATATTGCAGTGACGAGCGGTTCGTTCACCTTCGTTTATTCCCCCGTCTGTGTTTATTGGCTAATTTGCGGCTCCTCTCGCTCGTGGCGGCTCTCCTTAAGCTACCCTCTTTGTCTTTGCCTTTGAAATTTACAAAATCTTACAAGAAATCAATACTTAATTGATTATTCACTTTCCTGCAGTCTCAAACGACCGGCGAGTGCACGTGCGTATTAAATCCGGCGTGTGTCTGTGTACGTGTGAGTGAGTCTCTGGTAGATCCCATGGTATTCCCAGTTCTTTCGAGGCAGCAGGCGGACGAGGTGGCAGGGAGCTCTGAGAGAAACACTCTGCAGCATCTACGTGCATGTGTATGTGTGTGAGTATGTGTGTGTGTGAGTGTATGGGCATATGAGACGTACCAGGGTCCCGTCAATAGCACCAAAGCCAGGGAAGTTCCAAGGTTTGAAGGGGTACTTCCCAGCCTTTTATGCTCAAACTGCAACAGCCATCCAGAGGAGGAAGAAGCATGAAATCAACAACAACAACAAACCAACACCAAGCCTGTGGGCACAGGAAGCACAGCAGGCTCCAAGCAGGATGTGGAAAGGAGTATATCCTCGTTTTTCGGGGCTTTTTTTGTTGTCTTCGCCGCACTTCTTTGTTTTCCGTCCTGGCTCCGAGAAGACAGCAGGGCAAGATGCCACCTGGACCCTTTAGAGAACTCCATGGCAAAGTGGGCGCGGAAATAGGGGCGTGAAGAGAGGGGCGTGAGGAGGAGGAGAGAGAGAGGGGTAAAGGGTGCCTGGCGCCTGCCTCTGATAAGCCATAAGGATGGCAGGCACGTAATGGTAGCAAATGTAGAGCAGATTGGCTTGGAGGAGGAGGAGGATGAGAGACAGGGAAAGGGGGAGAGGAGACAGATGGCAAAGCTGGCCTTGTGCCAACGATCCCAAGACATGACTACGCAGGAGAACCTCCCCCTACACTCTGACACTTGTTGCTGTCTGTGTGTGTGTGTGTGTGTGTTTATGTGTTATGATCACATGTGAGAACACTATACTGTAGCAGGAAATTCCTAAACCCGACCATGACGTTTTACTTTCACCGTATTCCCTCAATGGAGCCAGTGAATTTCTCTTTTCTTCAATCTGTGAAGGAATGATGATAATTTAATGATTCAATACCACTGTATGCATTTTCTGAGTTATTAACGTATG
The DNA here is from genome assembly GCF_008315115.2 of Sander lucioperca. Taxonomy (NCBI): domain Eukaryota; kingdom Metazoa; phylum Chordata; class Actinopteri; order Perciformes; family Percidae; genus Sander; species Sander lucioperca. The sequence continues at coordinate 18,901,937 of NC_050173.1, read as the reverse complement.
TATGAGAGCCTAAAGCAAAATGAAGGGGAAAGATAGAGGTCTGGCCTTCAATTTGACCTCCATTTATGCAATGTGGCAAAGGTCAAATATTGACTCTCCTCGAATATCTTTTTTTCATGGCCATCAAAAATAGATGTCCCAACCCACTTCAATAATTTTATATATATATATATATATAAACATAATGACATTTGAGTTTTAGTTGGAAAATGAATGTGATTTTTGTCTCAGTGTTCAGGAATAAAAACTGCTGGCTTGTGTTGGTTTATGACAAGGAAACAGATGGCAGCTAGATAGAGTATTATAATGTTCATATTGAAATGTGCTGAGCAAACATCTTCCTGCACCAGAAGACGTGCTTTGTGTGTGTGAGAGAGAGCGAGAGAGAGAGAGGGAGGTACAGAAAATAAGAGAAATGTATTTGTGTAGAGTATGGTTGGGGGGGGAGGGGCGCAAAACACATACTGTACTGTATTCTTGTCTGTTTGAATGTGTGCCAACGTACCAAGAGGCAAAAGCATGCACCATATGAAACCTGCCATTGAGGTATGCTTAATATTATTGACAGGCTGGTACATTGGACATACAGAAAAAGAGGCTCAGACAGGCTGTAGCACACATCCACAAGATTGGAAATGTGTTTAATTTTTCACATTTTACTTGTTTTGCATGATTGGCGGCAAGACAGAATGTGGGAGTAGATTGGGCAAAGCTCTGTCGTCTGTAGATAAAGAGGAATGTTATCATACACTGTGTGTGTGTGTGTGTGTGTGTGTGTGTGTGTGTGTGTGTGTAGATAGACTGGATGGAGGGGGGGTTAACCAAATCCAACACCCTATTTGAATAAGAACAATCACAGCCCCAAAATCGAGCAGAGAAACAGAGAGGGGGAAATAGCGAGGCGATTTGACTTGCGAATCAGGCAATGCATATCTGCATGCTAATTATGTGGCAAGAAGGAGGAAAGAGTGGAAAGCGCCCCCCATGCGCCAGACAGAGAGAGGGCGAAGAAGGAAAGACATAGCAGACACAAGAGAGATGAACCTGGGCAACGAGTGACTGAGCAAAAGGACAAACAAACGAAGGACTTAAAGGGAGCTTGGACGAGATGGTTAATTAATTCCCCATAAGCCTTTATCCTACGGCATTTGATTTTCTTTGGAAACAAATCGACACGCACGGAGAAGGAAGAGAGGAGCGAAAGCAGAGGACGAGGGTAGGGATTGGAGCGGGGTTGGGGGGCATCCGAAAATTAAAATTATTGATTGATCTTAGGGTGATGGGGGTTGTAGAGCGGAGGGCATTTTGAGAATGTAATTAGAGCGGACTGGGACCAAGGCTGGAATGATAATAGATGAAGTTGGAATTCACCATGGCGATTGGCCATTAATCTCCATTAACGCCGACCAGGATATTAAAAATTCTAATTGGAGGGACAAAAATGATGTGGAAGGTGTGCGTTTGCCTGTTTACAAGTGTGTGTGCTGGGATGTTGATCTCGGGTGTTTTGCGATAATTGCCACCATGGGGCAATTGTGTCCTGAGGTATAGTATATCAACTGTATTAGCTCGCTGATTAGAATTATGAACTGTTGATGATGCAGCACTGAGTTGAATGTGGTTTCATTCTTTTTTTTTAACAGAGTGACATCAACCCACATTTATGGTTTGGGAAGATGGATTTTGGATGTTAATTTAGTTTTTAGTGTGTGTGTGTTTCGATGTATATTTGGGTGGTTAGTATGCATGATTGAGTGCAAATGTGTGTGTCAATGTATGCCTGTGAATATTGTGTGTGTTAATGCCAAAATATGATCTTGCCAAGTTTCCCATTTAAGTTGTTCTTATTCAAAAAAAAGTATAAATTCATTTTTATTTTTAACAAATGAGGGTTATTATTTACTGTTTGTTTAATAAAGTTTTCAAGAAACCCTTAATAACATTGTGTAATAAAATAAAAAAAATATTAAATTGTTTATTCTGTATTCAACACAATAAAATGACTCATATACTTTATCGTCTGTGTGTGTCTTTTGTTGTTAAGATATTAAAAAAAGGAATCTCCAACACAGTGCACAAGGAAAAGCACCACTTTAGGGAGTCCTCAGCCCCTATGGGTGCTACAGTATGATGTCATCAGCGGTGGCCTTGGATCTGTTGTTTGCAGTAAGTTACATCAGCCCAGATTAAGGAACACGGATGACAGGCCAATACTGTGTTTTATCAATAGCTCCACCACCTTGCATGACTGTGCTGTGACACTGTCAATAGATTATGAAATCTTACTGTGTCAGCTATTCAATATTACAAATTGCTTGTGTGTAGTCAGCATGCGTGAGTGCGTGTTCGCGTTTGTGTGTGTGTCCATGACGTAAATATGCAAGAGGTTAATGCATATGTTCCTGTAATGTCTCCATGTATTCACTCTGCATGATTAGGAACTGTCCTTGAATTAGTAAGATGAAACTGCAACCCCCAACTCTGCTGCAGCTACACACATGCTCATATTCCAACACACACACACACACACACACACACACACACACACACACACACACACACAGTAGCCTATATGCGGACAAACAATCGCAAAGATCTCCTATTAGGATTAAAATGAAGCCATAGCAGTACTCACACAAGCATAATAATGAAAAAACATTTCACCTCGACTGTTAATTCATTGTTCATTAGTGAAAGAAGACAATGTCACCGTTCAGAGTTAGCATGCATTTGTGTGTGTGTGTGTGTGTGTGTGTGTGTGTGTGTGTGTGTGTGTGTGTGTGTGTGTGATGGCCAGTGTGATGTCATTACGTTAATGGTCTTTCACTGGGGCTAGTCATTAAATGAGGATATTAAAGCAGTAGACTGTTTTTATATGCATGGAGGGGTGATGTGTGGGGGTCACAGTTACTTGAAGTCATCACTCATGCACCATGGGAGGACACACAAATACACTCAGGGACACAATCACACATACAAATGAGAAAAATATGCATGTAAGGGGTCACTCAGCCCTCTTCAGGAGAAATCTGTCTATTTGTCTTTCTGTAACATCCACAATAACACTGGCAGAGCACTCACTTACCCCTTGTTTGAGTTGTTTTTTATGCATATGTACCCTCTCTCAGGCCAAATTTGTCCTGATATTTATGAGCTGCGCTTGATTGTGCATATTATTGTTATTATTATTATTATTATTATTATGCATTTCGGGGGAGGGAAATAACATTAGGCCATGCTGAGGCGGTGCAGAAGCAGGGGCTATCACTGCTGCAATCATCAGATTGGTCTGATTTATGATTTATGCAGACCACACACTGCCTGAGATAACGCCCCTGGAGGAGCTGGGTTGTAAAAAATTGTTTTAGCCAATTGATTAATCAAGACTGGTCATATGTGCGAGTACTTCATTTGTATATGTGCTAAGATTGCAAAAGGAAATGTGTGTTTATCATGTGTCTATATCTGTATGGGCAATCGGGTGTCTGTTCTTTGAAAACTGATTTGGTGATGTGACCTTGTCTGGCAAAGTAAGAGCAGGGATTGGTAGATTAAAAAAACAGACATGGAGAGGAAGGCAGATGGTAACATGAAAGAGGAACTGAAAATAAATTAGATTTGGTTTGGACATATTTCATTTTTAATGTCTCATTTATGTAATTCAAGTGTATATGAATAAAATGAAAGCAATGCAAGAACAAAATTCACATCCCGATAAAGCCTTGAACTTGTTTATTACAATGTGTGTTGCTTTTTTCTGGGCAAGTCAATGGGCATTAAGGTCATACACTAGCAATCAAAAGAAATGTAATTATTTATAAGAATCATGAATGGTGCAAAACATGCAGGGTAAATGTGCCAGTCAGCATTCGATTTAACCCCCCTGAGACTAGCTGGGTTTAGATCTAAGTCCAAGATTATCAATGTGTAATGCAATTACAAATGTATGTGATCTGTACAACCTTTTTCTTTGTTCATTGTTGTTTGGGGTAAATTAGAGCTTTAGGTTGTGTGGTAACCAGATAAAGTGATACAAATGGGAGAAACCTGGGATTTTAGCCAGATCGTTTATGGTCATCAGTTCGACCAGATGTGTTTTTGCACAGAAACAGTCTTTGCTAACCCAACACATTTTAGTCTTTTATTGTCTTTTTGTTTCAGACTATAAATTATAACAATGATCTGCCTTATGAATATCATTGGGTAAGGCCATGGTTGTGGTCTGCCAATCCTTGCAACAGAGGTAGGATGTGTAAAGGCGCTGACACACAGAGCCGATAATCGGCCGTTGGACAGCCTGCCGAGGTCAGTGACTCGAGTCTGTTCGGTGTGTTCCGTGCCGTCGTCCGTCCGAGGGGCGGTCAGCCTTCATTTTGGCCGATTTGACATGTATAATTGGCGGGGCGGGCACTGCCGGCAGGTGGACTCAAATGACCCATCTGATTGGTAGAGTGCTAACCCGGAAACGGGGACCGGAATGACCGTGACTAGAGTCTCTCAAAATCTGACGAAAAGCTTTTAAACTGACCTTTGTCGATCTGAAATGAAGACAGATTCAGCAACTGCATGGCCTATTTCTCGCTTAAAATGTTTTCAGAAACACGTTTCGGTGAACTATTTTAGTACAATATGAGATCATATTCTGAACAAGCCGCCATGACAGTCTGTCTTTGAATTTCTGGAGAAACCAGACCCACGTGGCACGTTCGTCCAATCAACTGGCGGACTGATCAGTCCAACTGGCTTTTCTGCTGAGGGTCGGCCGTCTGGTCAGTGTGTCTGCAGCTTAAGACACTTGAGAGGAAGTTCTGCCTAGGAGGCCCAACTCAGGGAAAATAACCCTTGAATTGCAGTCACGATATGACCGTGGTGGAGAACACTGAATAAATCAGCTTATTTTAACAATATGAAACATTTTTCAGCCTTCATCTACTCAAAGTGTACTGTACATTGATAAGAACATATTCATTGTAGTCAGGTCTAATTCATAAGAAAGGTACAGTATATTTACATACTAGCTCCAAACATCATTGTGTAGTTCACTGGTGCAACAATAGGGTTGTTGTTTTTTTTTTTTTCCTTTCTTTTTTTTTATTTGCTTCCATTTAGTCAAAGCAAATCTGGTGGCTAATGTTTCCTTAAGTAAGATGTACTGAGGCAGATATGGCGTTATGATGCTGAGATGTATTAATTATTGTACCAATTCATACATGCAAGTACTGCACACACATGCACACACACACGCACGCACGCACGCACGCACGCGCCAAAATTCATATTCACCTAATGATGAAAGTTTATACGAGTTTTAAGGTTGCTATTAAACAAGAAAATGAAAGGTTTACTAATTACTATTACTATTAATAGAGAAAGTCAGCTGGACTCAAAGTCCAATAAATTGTTCTGCTCTTTCCATCCGGACAGGAAAATCCAATTGAGAACTCCAAAATGAAGGATTTGAAGACACAATTCAGTTTGGAAATCAGAAGCAAGAAGAATTGTGCCTTACAATTAAAAAGCTAAACATCTACAGGTCTTAAACGTTAAATTAGTTCCCCAATAGGAAATGAGTGTCATTTTGTTTGATGACAGGGACATGTATTAAAAGTAAAAATTAGGTTTAGACTGTCACAGTCTTTCTGAAACCTCTCACCACATCAAGGTGAAATTTAAAGACATTTTAGAAAAACCATGAGTGGATGTTTTTATGATAATCAAAGCTTTATACAAAGGTACATTCTCACATGAATTGGACAACATTTTGGACAAAATAATAAAATAAACGGCATAAAACGTGCACTGCATACTAACTTGTGAAAATAAGTAAGATGCATCAAAAATGCATTTGCTTTGGGGGAAAATATTTTAAATTTTTTTATTAACAGGATTGTTCCGGTGCCGCCCGAGGTTCTGCCAGATGTCCCTCATTTTCAGCCAGATGTCACTCACCTTTCGCTTTCTTTGTGTTGGCATTCTGAACTCCGATAAATTTGGGAAACATCCTCCGAGCTAGAACCGACAATCAAATAATATTTTTTTTAGTAAAGTAAAATTCTCATCACACACTGGACAACCATTTAAATTCCAGAGCTCGCCTCCCTACGTTTTTTTTACATCATTTTGTGTTATGTTCCACCAAAACAAGTTCTGCCGCAAGGCTATTTTGCAGTGGCACCGTACCTGCGCCTGGTCATTAGTGCCACCCAAGACGATTGTGATTGGTTTAAACAAACGCAAACAAACCAGAGCACGTTTTTCTCCCATCCTGGAATGTTGTGTGGACTAGCCAGACCCTCCTCTGCAGCGCTATGGAGATAGATCCAGCAATGCGAGACTAGTAATAACTGATGAGCGGAGCAAGCTATTTTCTATATGACAGGAACAGCACAGTAAAAGTTACTTACCTTGATGACGTGTTGGGAGTTGGGCACAAACTGCAGCCACTTCATCTAAGCAGCTCACTGTGGTTCCCTGCAATATAATAAAAACAGTAAACCAATAAAGCATCATAACATATTCACATTGTTTATATCTAAAAGATTTACCAGCAACATTGCAAACCTTGGTAATAAAGGAGATTGTCCTCCCCCAAAAAAACGAGGCAAAGGAGGAAGTCAGGTGACGTAGTATAAGGGGTGACAAATTC